>NC_141027.1:56952500-57102500 GCF_052040795.2 Danio rerio
TCATAAGCTGCAGCACACACTTAAACATACCTCTGGACATGCAAATGTGTTCCTCCACATCTCTTCATCGTCTGCCTGGGCGGGGTCTCAGGATAACGTGAGAGTAATCCGGCCCGGATTCCAGGCACGAGTCACTGACCGAAAATGCCTCCAGGTCCCCGACCCTCTTAATGGAGGCCAACACAACCAGCAGAGCAGTCTTCAGGGACAGAAATCTTAAAAATACTGATTCGAGTGGCTCAAACGGATCTGTGCGCAAGCTCGTGAGAACGAGGGCGAGATCCCAAGAGGGCATGAGAGGGGGGTGAGTTGGATTAATTCATCTAGCGCCTCTGAGGAACCGGATGATGAGGTTATGCTTTCCCACGGTGCCGCCAGCTACCGCGTCATGATGAGCAGAGATGGCAGCCACGTAAACCTTGAGAGTGGAGGGTGACAGCCTGCTCTCCAGCTTCTCTTGAAGGAAAGAGAGCACAACACTGATCTGGCAGGTTCAGGGGTCTTCTCTGCAAGAGACGCACCATTCAGTGAATAGTGATTGTATTAACCACCGCACTCGGTAGGTTACCCTACCTTCCTTGTGTCTATGGACCACACGTGGAGGTTCCAGAGATCTGGGCGAGGGTGCCAGATGGTGCCTTGTCCCTGAGAGAGTAGGTCCTCTCTCAAAGGGATCTGCCAGGGGAGGGCCATCGCGAGGAGGGAGAGCTCTGATATCCAGGTCCGGTTGGGCCAGAGGGGCGCAACTAACAGAACCTGTTCCTCGTCCTCCCTGACCTTGCACAGTAACTGTGCGAGCATGCTCACTGGGGGAAACGCATACTTGCGCATGTCACAAGGCCAGCTGTGGGCCAGTGCGTCTGTGCTGAGAGAGCCCTTGGTCAGGGAAATGAACAACTGGCAATGAGCGTTCTCGGGGGAAGCAAACAAATCGATCTGGGCCTCCCCGAATCACGTCCATATCAGCTGGACAGACTCGGGGTGGAGTCTCCATTCTCCGAAGCTTATTTGCTGCCGTGAGAGCACATCGGCTGCACGGTTGAGCATACCTAGAACATGAATGGCGCACAGCGATTTCAGCCGTGGGTGACTCTAGAGTAGCAGACGGCGGGCAAGCTGAGACAAGCGGCGAGAGCGCATACCACCCATACGGTTGATATACGCTGCCGCCGTTGTACTGTCCGTCCTGATCAGCACATGTTGCTGCTCCAGCACCGGAAAAAAGCGGTGGAGAGCAGGGAACACTGTCAACAGCTCTAGGCGATTGATATGCCAATGCAACTGTGCACCCTTCCACAGGCCCGCAGCTGCATGCCCGCAACACACGGCCCCCCAGCCTGTGTTGGAAGCATCTGTTGAAACAACAACATGACTGAACGCCTGTCCTAGAGGCACACCGGCCTGTAAAAATAAAGGGGTCGTTCCAAAGGCTGAGGGCGCAGCGACACAGCGCCGTGACAGAGACTCTGTGTGTGCCTGCGTGCCATGCCATGGGACTCGATCATGAAGCCAGTGCTGAAGTGGTCTCATATGGAGTAATCCGAGCAGCGTGACGGCGGCTGCGGATGCCATATGCCCCAGGAGCCTCTGAAAGTATTTCAGTGGGACCACTACTTTGCTGTCGACCTCTCTCAGACAGTTCAGCAACAGGCGAGCATGGTGACCGAGTCCAGCTCCATCCCGAGAAAGGAGATCCTCTGCACAGGGGCGAGTTTGCTCTTTTCTTGGTTGACCTAAAGCCCCAACAGGCGGAGGTACCGGAGCACCTTGTCTCTGTGCATAATCAATTGCTCCCACGAGTGGGCAAAAATCAGCCAGTCGTTGAGATAATTGAGTATGCGGATGCCCGTGAGCCGAAGGGGTGATAAAGCACCCTCCGCGAGTTTGGTGAAGACCCGCGGAGACAGAGAGAGCTCGAAGGGTAGGACCTTGTATTGCCACGCTCAACCTTCGAGCACAAACCGCAGAAACTGGCGGTGGCGTGGAAAAATGGAGACATGGAAATACGCGTGCTTCAGGTCTGCAAACCAATCCAGAGGATGAACGTGAGCATTCTGAATGGCAGCTTGTGCAGACAGCGGTTCAAAACGCACAGATCTAGGATTGGCCGTGACCCACTGCTCTTTTTGGGTACGATGAAGTATGGGCTGTAAAACCCACTCTCCATCTCGGCTGGAGAGATCGGCTCGATTGCACCCTTTGCTAGGAGGGCAGCAATCTCCTCTCGCAAGACAGGGGCGGACAGGGGGCTGACCCTGGTGAAATACACACCCGTGAACTTGGGAGGCCGTTTCGCGAACTGGATCGCATAACCGAGTCTGATTGTGAATATGAGCCACCGCGAGAACTGGCCCATGCTTACCAGGCAGGCAGAGCCCTCGCTAATGGAGTCGGAAGGCGGAAAGCAGCAGGCAACTGGGGTGGTTCGTTCTCTTACAAAAGCTAGCAGCGATCTTAGCTGCGCAACGGCCATGGCATCACCGTGACAACATGAACTGCTCGTGAGCACCACAATAACATGCTGGACCCCCAAACATGTAATGCAGTGATCGTGTTCATCATCCGGAGCCAGGAAACCCCCGCATCCAGAAACGCACAGTCGGAGCGCCATCTCTGGAGTACCGGACCCAAAGAATGCCAGGCAAGGGAGAATCCCAGCTTAACCGTCTGCCGCCGCGTATACCCACTCTGGATTGGGAGACACTCGTTCGCCCGGAAGTCGCTGTAGTCAGCAAGAGGAACCCTCATCGACTCGATCAGAAAAGTCTCTGAAGCGAAAAGGATGGCGTCTGCTCGCTCCACGTGTGCTTATATGCTGGGTTAATTGGCAATGAAGCAAACCTGCGCAAGCTTACGCTGGCAACTCATTGGCATTCATTGGCCCGTTCTATACTCTTTCAGACAAGTGGCTTCTGAACCGAATCCTCCCAATACGTGGATTTTCTAAATCAAATCCACTAATAGCGTTGGAGTTCCCCACCCGAAGGGAAACCATCATTATACAATAACTTGCCTAATTACCCTATCCTGCCTGGTTAACCTAATTAACCTACTTTAAGCTGTATAGAAGTGTCTTGAAAAATACCTGAATATTATTTACTGTCATCAAGGCAAAGATAAAATAAATGAGTTATTAGAAATGCGTTATTATAACTATTATGTTCAGAAATGTGTTGAAAAAATCTGCTCTTCATTAAACAGAAATTCCCTTCTACCCATTATAGAAGTCTTGATTTAAAAATACTCCTATACTACAATTTTCTGCAGTGATGCATAGGGCATTGAAATAACTTTTTCTTGTGATTGGAACCGTGGTGCTCACTTTGGTTTTGGCATACAATAACACATCACCCCAGCAGCACTTTATTTTTAGTGCTTTGATGGCATGAAAATTATGTCAAACTATATAAATCTTACAACAGACTTAATGTACTTATGCAAATAACTGTGGCTTTTTATACAATGGAAATAATAGAAAAGTTTTTTATATTGTCATTTTGAAATTAAATCCCCTAACACCTTGATAGTTTTTGACGCAATGAATTATGAATGAATTATTTCCATCATATAAAAAGCCACAGTTTATTGTTAAATTATGCAACAAGACAAAATAGTCAAGTACAACTTTACATCACCACAGACTGAGATTTTCATATTAATCATACACTGACAGAGAATCTGAATGCCAAACAAAAGATTAATCAGTACAAAATCTGAAAAAATTAATGTAAAAATACAGTAATCATACAACCATAATGTAGGGGTTTAAACAAATATTTGACTCTTTTTTAAGTCTAAAAGTAAAACTTTGATATGCAATTTATGTTAACACATTCAATCCAGAAAAGATAACTTATTGACTAATTGGCACAATCATTGTTTACAGTGCTTAATTTTTAAAGACTTCTTTGTACAACCTTACACATCATTTTTAATGATGATAACTGGGGTGCTGTTTTCAACACTTTACATTTCTTAATTTTGTGAGTATGTTCATTCTGTTGCCTGTAATTTGTTTATTATACCTAATGCTAGGGCTACATGATAATGGAAAAATCTGATGTTGCAATATTTAATTTTTCTGCGATAAATATTGCAATATGAATACAGTTTCACGAGATTTATTCTTATTTAGACAGTCTAACAGTATTTGTGTACAGATATGTAGCTATCAGAATGCAAAAAAAAGGCTTTTCTGACTTTGCATTGACTTTGCAAAACTTCTCAAATTAATGCATAAACTATTGTTTCGTTTTCTCTTTTAAAAGAAATAAGTCAAAATTAAGAGTTTTCCTTTGATATATAACTTATCTCAACAAATTTAATCCAGATAAGTAACTTAACTCAAAAGATTCATTTGTAATAATTAATTGGCACAATCTTTTTTTACAGTTTATAATTTATGACTTCTTTATACACGGCTATACCTCATTTTAAAGACATCGTGCTGTTCTTTTAGGAGAATTATAGAGGAACTTTTATTATGTAATCACTATATAATCACTGTATAATCTGCCACTATTAAAATACACTGTTAAAACATATAGAAATACATTCAAGTGATGCAGAGCAAAACACACAGAAGTAAACAGCGGTGAAGTAAGACCATTCAGACAGCATATGCAACATGTATTGATTTATTGACC
Source organism: Danio rerio (assembly GCF_052040795.2). NCBI lineage: Eukaryota > Metazoa > Chordata > Actinopteri > Cypriniformes > Danionidae > Danio > Danio rerio. The sequence continues at coordinate 56,957,147 of NC_141027.1, forward strand.
ATGACAAAAACAACTTAAAAACAACTTTGCTCAACCTGCACGGCAATAGCATGCATAGGGAGAATCATTTAAAAAGTGTTGAAATATGACCTTTAGGATGTGCAAAAACAGAAAAACATACAGCCATCAATATAAAGGCTAGAATCCTATTGGAGCCTGGAAATAACGTGATGCTCATGCTACACCACTGTTTCATGATGACTATAGGAAAAGCCTGTATATAAACTGTGGGTTTTGGAACATTGGTAGGAGAGAGATCGATCGACCAACTCTGCTGTAACAATAAACTGCTTCAACTTGACAACTTTGAAGACCTCAGCCTCTTTTTTGAAACTTAGAAGATGTTTGTCGAGATCCAGCGCAACTTTCCACAACATTCTCAACACTTTACGTTTGTGAGTATGTATTTTTAGAATGAGATGTTTGAAAATTACACTTTGTCTACATTTGTCTCCCAAATGCATTCTAAATGTCAGAAATTGGTCTCTACAAATTAGTGTCTACATCAACATTACAGACTTTTCAAACATAATGCATATCAAAGTGAATATTAGAAAATAATTCCTTATCAAGCTAAATTTCATACATAGTTTTAAGATGTACTTCTTTACATTTTGATGGGAAAGGAAATAACAGTTATTTGCATTTTATTTAATTGACTATTGTTTTTGATATTATTATTATTATTATTAACAACAACAACAACAACAACAACAACAATAATAATAATAATAATAATAATAATGATAATAATAATAATAATAATAATAATAATTTTATTATATATATATATATATATATATATATATATATATATATATATATATATATATATATATATATATATATATATATATATATATATATATATATATATATATATATAATACACTTTCCTCATAACCAACTATATAATTTTTCCTAATGCTTTCTTCTCCAGATGAAATCAAAGCTAATTACCTGCTTTTATTTATTTTCAGTTTTTTTTAACCGTATTATTATATTGTCACTATTTAACATTTCAAGTATCTCTTGATCTTTTGAATTTACCTAAACATTTTACCTAAAAAGCCACAGTTGGTTCCGGATTTCCTCGATTTCCTAATGGACTTTATTCTTTCTTGCTAGTCTCCGCCCATTATGAAAACACGGCGTCGACCAATCAGCGTGGAGACCGGTCACACGAGATTGTCCCTGCGGGTGTGCAGAAAAAGAGTACACAGTAGTACAGAATACAGATGTGGTAGCAGAGAGTTTGCCGATTCACCATTCGACTGCAAAGTGTCAAAGTAAGTGTTAAATCATGGTTCTTAGATGGCAATAAGTGTTTCGTTTTGTTTAAGCTCAAATCAATGCGTGTTAAAGGGCACATGAGATCAGGACGTTTTGCTATACGTGTTTATAGCCCTTTTGCTATTATTTGCTAAAGTTATCGTAACAGTACAGTTTTTGGATGTTGTTGTTGTTGGGAGTTTAGGAAAACTGTAACTTTACGGCTGTAAACAACATATTTGCGCATGCTCACAGTTCAAGTTGCATGTACAGTGCAGAAATCTGGTGTGTTGACAATACAGGTTATTCCTGTCTGTCATCCAGTTGCGTTTTTTTTACAGTAAAGGAGTTATGAGTTATAATTTATTGTGTTGTTTTTAGTGTAAATACATGAATATGACTTACCTAAAACTACATATTGAGAAGAAAGTTGTGCATGACTAGTGTACAATCTTCAATCCTCATAAATTCAGGAGACAGGTAAAGTGAAAAAGCTAAACATTTTTGGTGTTGTTTTAAAATTAGTTAGTTTATTAATTTTCCTTCGGCTTAGTCCCTTTATTAATCAGGGGTCGCCACAGCGGAATGAGCCACCAACTTATCCAGCATATGATTTACAAAGCGGATGCCCTTCTAGCTGCAACTCAGCATGTATATATGCATATATTCACTGTATATATATATATATATATATATATATATATATATATATATATATATATATATATATATATATATATATATATATATATATATATATATATATATATATATATATAAATATATATATATATATATATATATATATATACACACACACACACACACACACACACACACACACACATATATATATATATATATATATATATATATATATATATATATATATATATATATATATATATATATATATATATATATACACACACACACACACACACACACACACACACATATATATATATATATATATATATATATATATATATATATATATATATATATATATATATATATATACAGTTGAAGTCAGAATTATTAGCCCCCTTAAATTATTAGACCGCTTGTTTATTTTTTCCCCAATTTGTTTTTAACGGAGAGAAGATTTTTACAGCACATTCATTCATTCATTTTCTTGTCCGCTTAGTCCCTTTATTAATCCGGGGTCGCCACAGCGGAATGAACCGCCTACTTATCCAGCCGCAACCCATCTCTGGGAAATTTTACAGCACATTTATAAACATAATAAGTTTATTAACTAATTTTTAATCATGAATTTATTTTATCTTTGCCATGATGACAGTAAATAATATTTTACTAGATATTTTTCAAGACACTTTTATACAGCTTAAAGTGACATTTAAAGGCTCAACTAGGTTAATTAGGTTAACTAGGCAGGTTAGGGTAATTAGGCAAGTTATTGTATAACAGTGGTTTGTTTCTGTAGACTATCGAGAAAAAAATTAACTTAAAAAGGCTAATAATTTTGTCCCTAAAATAGTGTTTAAAAAATTAAAAAACTGCTTTTATTCTAGACGAAATGAAACAAATCAGACTATCTCCAGAAGAAAAAATATTTTCAAACATACTGTGAAAATTTCCTTGCTCTGTTTAACACAATTTGGGAAATATTTAAAAAAGAAGAAAAAAATTTCAAAGGGGGCTAATAATTCTGACTTCAACTATATATATATATATATATATATATATATATATATATATATATATATATATATATATATATATTACATTGACTTTTGTTGGGTCAGGGTTAGAGTTTTTTGCCTACTTTTATTTAAAAATTGTGTTGGGTGGGTAATAATACACCACCTTTTTTAGGACTACACCACTAACCCCCAAACATAATTTTTGTGCACACATTTTTTAAACTGTCTTGAAATGCTGAGTCACAGGCCTTAAAAACACATGCAAATGATAAACACTCTATTATGGTTATACTCCGCAGTGATTCTAAAGTCACATGTGTTCTATGGCTCCTGGTCAACTATAATTTTAGACTTAACATTTTATATATTGTAATGTGACTGTTGAGGATGTGCACATTGCCATATCAATGCTGAAAATATACATTGTGCAGCCCTACTTAATGCAGATGCACAAAATCCTCCAAAACTATGTAAAGTTATGAATCATTTTCAAAAAGTGGTGCCATCTCATTAACATACATTCATATCTCAGTATATACTGCATAAAATAAATATCCCAATTGCCAGTTTTTTAAATAATGTGCAGGTTTATCGTTTTGACTTTTTTGTATAACATATTCATGAAATTAATTCAAGTAGAATCTGACCTCCAGTATAGAGGCTTATATGGAAGTCTGTGTCTAAATGTTTTAAGATGCTCTTCTCTTTCTTTGAAGTAGACTATAAATAGTAAACCGGTAGCCAAAGAGATGGTCATGACAACAGAACCATCTTGCCATGCCTGTGAAGATGCTCGGTCTCATATGACACTCATTGTTTCCCTTTGTGGGACCGGCTTCAGTTGCATTTACAGTTGAGGCTTGATTACACTAAGCACTAACGGCCTACGCCTCACCTTTCCCCAGGTGTTTTTCAAGCTTTTCCTGATTGTCAGATTCATTGAACTCAAACAAACTTGACTTGCTGCCAAACCAGTTTTAGTGTCTCCTCAGATGCCAGCTGGCCTTTTTTAGTACACCTCTTATTATGAATATGCTAATAGACGTCTATGCATATTTCCAAAAACATGATTTTAAAACAAAATTTAAAGTAAATGCATGATTTATTTATTTATTTATTTATTTTTTGCAGTTCATATTGAGAGACATCGAGGCCCTAGTTTTTCACTTTAATTGTAAAACACGTTATACAGGACATTTTTTAATAGCAACAAATGCACAATTAAAAGTCAAAGCTACTGAAAGCAAAGCTGTTTCAAATGTTCAAAACAATGCATATGATGGAGTTTTTGCCTATAAATATTGGCATAATATTGATGTAAAATTCTGGGACTTGAACCAGCAACCCTCTAGGCAACAGTGCTAACCACTGAGCCACCATGTCGCTTTTGTTTAATTGACAATATGCAATAAAAGTTTTCTTTTAATAGAATCAGATGTGCTGGTAACACTTTACAATAAGGTTTAATGCATTTAACAACACTTGTACATCATTTATTAATCATAATTGAACATTTACTAATGCATTTATGAACATCCAAGTCTGTGCTTGTTAACATTAGTTAATGCACCGTAAGTTAACAAACTAACCATGAACAACTGTATTTTCATTAACTAACGTTTACTAACATGAATAAATACTGTAGTAAATTTAATGTTCATTGTTTGTTCATGTTAGTAAATTAATTAATTAACCTTAACTAATTAACCTTATTGTAAAGTGTGACCGATGTGCTCTTATGACACTGTTGACTGTTAATCTAAAATGTTTTGTGTTTGCACTAAAAACTAATTTTATTGGCCTCTAAATAAAGAATCACAAATATTTAGCTATTATCTTCTTCAGTATACAGTGTGGACTTTTGTTGTATTTGGTTTTGCTTTGCTAGAAAGAACACCAAATACCTGCATGCTACGTTTCTAGAACACATATTTAACTAGATTGTCTCCAAGATGTCTTTATCTTTTTTTTTTTTTAAATGATCTAGAGTAACCAATCAATTACTTCACACCCGTACAGGTTACACAATAACAGATACTGAAACCTGAGACGGAATCAGACACCACTTCACACGCGAGGGGTTTGCACTGGTATAAAGGCAGTTCATTGAGAAGCGTTCACTCATCTATCCTGGTGCAGAATTTGAGATTGCAAACAAAAAGAAATGGGTGAGTAATATTTGATTTTATTCTAAATATTATTTGATCAGTGTTATACCCAATGGCCAGTGGGTAATGTAAAAACGTAATCAAAAACACCTAAAGAAATGCAAAGTGATTTGATTTCAATTTACAACTTTGATGTTTAAATTACGTCAAATTGACATCTAACATTGGCCTGAAAAAACATGTCAAATAATGGATTTCAGGACCGTTAGATGTCAATTTGATGTTGTTTAGACATCAAGCCAGTTTACATATTGTAGGGATATTAAGTCCAGTTTAAATTGGTAATCTGGAATTGAAGCTTTCAGATAATGAATCTTTACTTACACTACAAAAATTATGTTTGCTGTTTCCACAAACTACTTATTTAAAATAAGCTGAAACGACACAATGGCTGAGTTTTTTGGGACAGCTTAATTGTTTTATGCTTAATCCACTAACATTTGTAAAACTCATAAGTTAACTTAATTCCTTTATGTTGCTGCCCAAACACATATAAATTGTGTGGAACCCAGCATTTTACAGTGTGTATTATACTTTTGCCTTGTTGTTTTGATGGTCAAAAGGGCTTCAATGTGCGGATGTCAAATAGAGGTCAAGTTTTTTTTTTTTTTTACATGAAGTAGATTTGCATTTTTGACATGTTTTTGATGTCATTTTAATATAAAGCTGCTAGATAGATAGTGTTTGATTGTGAAGAATTAATGGTGCTTTTTAATATCAGCCACATACAACTGCACAAGAAATAAAGAACATGACAGTTCTGTCAGTTACTTAATCAAACTTGTATGACTTTTTTAGCAGAATGCAGAAAAAAACGAACCAAAATGTTTTGGTGACTGTTAACTTCATAAACAACTGAACAAATAAATAAATAGCAAAACATTTAACAAATTAACCATGTTTCAAGACATAAAGAATTCATAACAGTTTGGAAAGACATGGGAGGAATTTTAGCAGTCAAAGCATAGGTCAGTCAGTGCAAAACTGTGGGAGCAAATGCTTTTCTTCAGTAATAATCTCAACTACTAGGCAAATCTGATGTAACTGATGTACCAAAATCATGCGCCACATCTTAACCAAGTTTTTAAAATTCCTTGCCCATATTTGGAATTAAATACTAGCATGTGGTTTACTGTACATTATGCACTAGGCTAAACTGTACATTGTCCAAGTTTTATTTTAGTTCAGTTTTTGTGTTTCATTTTATTCATTAATTTATGGTATTTAAATTTTAAAGTCCTACAGTGATCAGCATATTTAAGTACACCCCTCACAAATCTCTTATTTAAGTTAATATTTTCTACAGGAAGTTTTACAATATTATATTTATGCATATACATTAGATTAGTCTGTACTGAAGCCAAATCTGCAGCTTATCTAACAAAATAACTTATGATAGCAGTCCAAAACTAGTATACCCACATTTATATGTCATAGAAAAATAATAAATACAAATGTTAAAAGAACAAAAACCAAGAGAAGCAAATAATGTATAAAATTTTGTTGAAACATGTGGTTTTCCCCCAATATTTTGCATGAATTGAAATATTTTATCTTTCTATTTCTAAAGATATTGTATGACTAAAATATTATTTTAATAAGTATATCCATGTAATAAATCGTTTTGCTCAAATTCCCCAAAATATATTACCTATATTCACTGAGAAATGCATAAAAGTATTTATTTTCAAAATGGGCTGTATTCATTTTTGCCAAAGAGCATAGCATCACGAAGAGGCAACACTTTAGTTTGATTTGGGAAACAGCCACTGGATGCTGAGGCAGCTATTTTGGAATAAAAATTTCAACAGAATAACATCATATTATAAGTCTGTAAAATAAACTATTAAAAGTGCTGATGATTGTGATAGTAAGTGTTGTATTGTAGTCATTCAAGTTGTATCTCAGCTTTAATGCGCTTTTTGAATGAATTAATGAATAAATAAAAAAATAAACAAAGCAGCTGCTTGCCATCGCGACAGCAATAAGATCCAATGGATGCCCAATCTCTTTCACTCCAAAATGGTGGAATCCGGGGCTGTTGCTGGGCGCTGCTGTTGCAATGGAACGTTCTATTGAGTGTCGCCTTTTGGTCATTCTAAGCTCTTTGTTTTTGCTGAGCATTGCATGTTTATTTTTTTTTTGTTTCAAAATAACATGTTGTAACAGTGATGTGACGCTGACAACAGGGGTGTGGATCCAAATGCAGGTTTATTTAGCAGAGTGGTCAGGCAAGCAATGATCAACACAGGAAAAAGATGTAAAAGGGCAATCCATAGTCATAGTCAAAACAACAGGCAAATGGTCACATGGCAGGCAGCAGACAACTTAAAACAGCAAACAAGGCAAGGCGAGGGCAGGGGCACAACTACACATTTACTGAGGGGTATGCGGGTTCAAGTTTTGCACCCATCACCACCAATCCAACTATATTTTAAAACAGTCAAGTGATAGTGCTGAAATTTTCCATCAATATATTAAAGATATTTTTCTTCATCAGCATGATTCAAACAAATACAATCACAGTTCTGAACACAACTGAAATAGTATGAAGTAGTAAAAGTACAATTACACTAAGCATGTTAAGTAACAATGAATTACATCTCATTCCAACAAAAATTTCTTCTCAATTTTATTTTCCTTACTAAATGATTATAGCACCTTGTCGTGCCTTGCTTTTGTACTTTTTGTACATTTGTGAAAACAAAATGATAGATATGGGAGTCCTTAAGCGCAAAAGAACATAAAAATGCAATCACTTCTCATATCCGAGGTGTAAGGTCTGTCTTTGCATAAACAATTGTCTGAAACTGCTATTACACCTCTCACAACGTGAAATAAAAAAGACTTTAAAATGTTTAGTGTAAAACATAACAATAACGACCTGCCTAAAATGTTCTGTTCAAACTTTTTTTTTAACTAAAATTAATTTGAGCAAAAAAAGTTACCAAAAGGCCTGATATATCAATATGATATATAATACATATATAAAAACATCTATATGGTATGAAAATGGATCTTGATAGAAGGATTAATAAACATTTCAGCTCCAAAAAAATCTGATTATGACTTTTTGTTCATGTGTTAGTTTTAACAGGGTTAAGAATCATTATAATCAAGTATATACAATTCATATAGGGAAATTTGTAATCCCAATATTATTGTCTATTTTATCTGACATATATTGGAGTCTGTTCTTAATAATAATACTTAATTACTAATAATACTTAATTTATAATTTATAAATAATAAAAATAATTTATAATAATAAAAAATTTAATAATAATAAAAAAAATTTAGCACAATGGCGCCCCCCATTTGTGGTGCCCCTATGCGCCGCATATACTGCATTCCCCCTTTTTGCGCCCCTGGGCGAGGGTTAAATACATGGCAAAGCAAGACAAAGGTAGCGCGCTGTCTCAGCCACAACTGTGTATTAGTGTGCTACATTTAATGTGCAGTAATCAGTCCAAAAGCAGCTTCAGCTGTGTGTCTAATCAATGGGGACTTGTAGCAGGTAAGTGTGTGTGTTGTAGTTCATGTGGATATGAATGTTTTCCAGCGATTGATGGTGTCTCTAAAAGTCTCTGTTCAGTCTATAGACATGAACACATACTTAAAAACCCAAACCACATTGGCAGACTGCAGGACTATATACCAGCAATCGCATAGTTTTGATATGAATCTGTTTCGTTACAAAGTGGCATCAGCACTACATAATGCAGTATTTTATTGTTTTCATGGCACTATGTGAACAGGCATGATTTGGACAACATTGTCTGTTATTTTTATCTTACTTCTCAGGTTGATCTACTAGATGCAGTATGTTAGGGTAAATATAATTTATAAATAATAAAATAAAGAGAAAACAAACAGGCAAAAGAAACCGCTCACTCATGACTCCTGATAAACAGAAAACAAAACCAAACATAAAGGGCCCTATTATACACTCTGCACAATCTGGAACCATGTGTTTTTTTGCTACCTCCGCCCATGCTTTCTTCACCTCAGGGGGCTTTGGTGGAATCCAGCTCTGAATGAACCGCCAACTATTTTAGCATATGTTTTACGCAGTGGATGCCCTTCCAGCTGCAACCCAGGGGAAACACCCATACACACCTCCTTTTCCAGAATCCACAGTTGAAAGGAAAAGGCTGAACAGAATAGGCTTGTTCCGTGCATGGTCTTTAACCTTGCACATATTATCCGCTTGCACATACATTTACAGTAACTGTTTTTCGCTAGTGAAGCTTTCAGTTTTTCCACATACAAAGTCAGCCATGTAAATGTAAACGCAACTGACTCTTAAAGGAAATGGGACATGAGACTCTGATTCTCATTATTATGTCCAAAACACACCCATAACTCATTATAAGAATAAGAGCAACCCTTGTAGACCATGCACCTGGCTCACAGTTTATTTTTTTTCCATCCTTAAAATAGTAAAAGCTCACACTCCTCCATGAGACTCAAGACCAGTGGGGCCCACAGGTGACACTCGATAAGGGATATTCACCAAAAAAATGTTAAATTAATCACTATTGCTAACCCTTATGTGCTTCCAAACCTTTATGAGTTTTTCTTTTGAACACAAAAGAAGATATTCGATGATAAGGGAAGGGGAAACTAATCAGCTGTAACTTTGAAATGAATCTGTTCCTGTTATTGTTGGTCTCAAATCAAATCCCCAATCTCAAATTGAACACTAATGAGCTGTTTTTCTCTTTCCCCTGTGTGTGTGTTTTGATGTAAACAGCACAGAAGACCGCACTGATAGTTTATGCTCATCAGAGTCCTGCCTCTTTCAACGCCGCTGCGCGAGATGTTGCAGTTCAGGCTCTGACAAAGAAAGGCTACAAAGTCCTTGTTTCAGATCTCTATGCTATGAAATTCAAGGCTTCAGCTACTGCGGAGGATATTAAGGGTAAGAATTTGCTGACATGTAACAGGGAATGTCTGAGAAATAAAAAGGTCACTACAATAAGGTTCCATTGATGAGCAATACATTTACCCAGTATTTATTGTCATTGTTGATACTATATTATAAGTGTAAATATTAAAATATGCTTAAATAGTTTTTTTTTATTAAACAAATTTTAAGTGTCTTTAATTACTATGTATTATTCATTCATTCATTTTCTTTTGGGCTTAGTCCCTTTATTAATCTGGGGTTGCCACAGCGGAATAAACCGCCAACTTATCCAGCTTAATACAACAAATATTTTTAAAAGAATTCAAGTTCCACTGGAGGGCAATAATTTGGCTTCAATCCACTGTAAATACAATGTACTGAGCATAGGTATTTTATCAATTGGAAAATAACTACTTTTAATACTGTACTATTCCTAAACCTACCTCTGAACCTTTCCTTAACCCGTGTATTTACCTCATGTAATCCATTACTTTCTTAAGTAAGGTTAAGTGTTACTATTCTTTTAACTACTGAGTAATATTAAATAACTACTTTGTTAGGGTTATAATGGAGTCGAATGACAAAAGAGGTGAGAGTCCAAATGCAGTTTATTTAAACATGACTTCGGCAGGCAAAGGTCAAAACAGGTGTTAAGGATAGCATGAGGGCAATACAAAAGAGTAGTTGTGGTCACAGGTGAAGAGATTGATACAGGTGGAAAAACAACATAAACAGTAAACAAAACAATGGGTCAAAACACAGCAGGACAACACAGGGAACATGCTTTGTAACATTCACTCTGGAAACAAGACTCAGTAAAAATGTGTGTGGAATTGGAGTGTTTTTAGTCTATAGATCAGTCTCAAAGATAATACAATTAAAAATATATAATTCGAACAAACCAATTCACATTTACAAAATCCAATTTGTAAGTTCAAACCACAATTCGTAAATACATAAATCCAATTTGTAAAAACTAACTCAATCCATACCTGCACAAATCCAGTTTGTAAATACAAAACATAAATTATAAATACACAAATCCAATTCGTCAATTCAAAACCTTCATAAATACAGAAATCTAATTCATAAATTGAAAACATAATTTAAAAATACACAAATTTAATTCGTAAATTTAAAACATGATTAAAAAATACAATAATCTAACTCATGAATTCAAAACATTATTCTAAAACACACAAATCCAAGTCATAAATTCAACACATGATTCAAAAATGTACAAATCAAATTTGTAAATTTAAAACAGAATTAAAATAATAGACAAATCCAATTAAATTCAAGTCCAAATAAATTTAAAACTCAATTCATAAATACTAAAATCCAATTCGCAAATTCAACACACAATTCAAAAATACACTAATCCAATTCGTAAATTCAAAACACAATACATAAATACTAAAATACAATTTGCAAATTCAACACACTTTTCAAAATTACACAAATCCAATTCATAAATTAACCACACTATTCAAAAAATTAACATATACAATACGTAAATTCAAAACACGATTTATAAACGCACAAATCCAATTCGTAAATTTAGAACACCATACATAATATACACAAATCCAATTCATTTGGCGAAAATAATTATGATTGTTACATAAATACAAATTGGAAATGTGAATTGTGCTGTGCATGTATGAATTTTATTTCGTAAATGTATTATTTTTTAGGGCTGATCTAGCTCCTTAATAGTTCATGTAATTAGTTCTGAATAGCTGTGGTATGTGAGTAAAGTGAATGGTGGGATATGTAGTTCAGTCAAGTGACAAATGTGTTGTTCGGGTTAATGATAGAAAGTGTTTTCCTGTGATGTACAAGAACTATATCACTGGTGATGGTAACAGTTAGAATGTAGAATGTGTGTAGAATTATGCACATTTAATTGTAACTATAATAAGTACATGGAACACGTGTAACAAGGAAACTTTAAAATAAAGTGTTACCTCACTGTTTTACTGTAACCTTTGCAGGTGATTTACAGAATCCCGAGCACTTTGTGTACAATAATGAGATGATGGTTGCATGGAAAGAGGGTCGATTAAGTGACGATGTTGCAGAAGAGCAGCACAAGGTGGAGCAGGCGGATCTAATTATCTTTCAGGTAACAGTTTCCAAGTGCTCCCTAGCAGTGGTGGAAAGCATACTGAAAAATCATACTTCAATAAAAGTTTCATTACTCTTCATAAAAATGTGGAGCAATTGGATTAAAAGTATTGTAAATACTACTCAAAGTATGAGTAAAAATCAGCCCTTTAAAAAAGTAGTGAACTTTGAAAAAAAGAAGTGAGTAGTGAGCTTTATGCTGTGAAAAGTTGATGTGTTAACATGCAGAGCGCAATCTGTGTAACCTATAGGGCAAAAAACTTGCTGTAACGTTATGTCAATGCCCTTTTAACCCTGACTAACAAACTACTGGTCTTCAGCTGTGGGTGCTGCAAACAGAGAATACATTCAATTTGTGCATGTGATTTAAAACTTAACATTCTGTAGTGCATTTAGTTAATATTTAGGACATTTGTCAATTTCCGTTATAATACAGTAGGTATCCTTCATCTTCTAATCAGTGACATCCAGTCTAAACTCTCTTACAGTCATTTCATGTAAATATTTAGCGTCTTCTTTGTCATTTTTAATGCTTCCAGTACATGTTTGCTGCATTTTAAAGCATTCTTGTTGATCTTTCTGATGTGATTTTACAATGTGGGATTTGATTGGACAGGATTTACAGGACTGATTATTATACTTAGCCAATCACCATTAACAAGAAAAAAATGTAATGCCTGCAGGTTTAAGTTAATTTGTGAAGTAAAAATACTTAAACAGAACTAAAAGTAAACGTTTTTAAACCTACTTAGTGGAGTACAATTCCTGAGGAGAAATGACACCATTACAGTCATTTGAGTATTTGTAATTCATTACTTTGCACCACTGCTACATAAACATGTCAAACTATACATTTCAGCTTGATCGCAGAAGAATAATATGCTTTGTAATGAATTTGCAGTACCCACTCTACTGGTTTACCATCCCTGCCATCATGAAGGGCTGGATCGACCGAGTCTTAACTCAAGGATTTGCCTTCAGCATGCAGAACATGTATGACAACGGCATTTTCAAGGTCAGAATCTTTAGAGCCGAAACTCGTTTTTGTGTGCTTGACAGCTCTGATTCCTATCTGTGTGACTAATGATGATCAGATTCAGCTTACATGTCATCCACCTTTCAAACCAGAATAAGAGGGCCATGCTTTCCTTCACCACTGGAGGAATGGAGTCCATGTATAAGGATGATAGCCTTCATGGAGACATCAACATTCTCCTCTGGCCCTTACAGGTGAGATACCATATCAATGTGATGCATATGAGAAATCAATCAACCTTTGTACTCTTTTACGGAATCTAAGGGTGTGTTTAGACTTGGCAGGTTTGGTAGTGAAGCAAACTCTTAGGGTGTGTAATATAATCAGTTTAAAGGAACACTTTTTGAAAATGGGTTAATTTTACAAGTCCCTTAGAGTTAAACAGTTTGCAATTTTTTAACCCATCCAGCTGATCTCCAGGTTTGGCAGGAGCACTTTTAGCTTAGCTTAACTTGGCATAAATCACTGAATCAGATTAGACCAGTAGCATCTTGCTCAAAAATTTCAAAACAGATTTTCAATAATTTGCATATTTAAAGTTTGACTCTTCTGTAGTTTCTTTGTGTACTAAGACAGACGTAAATGAAAAGTTGCTATTTTCTAGGCTGATATGGCTAGAAACCATAGTCTCATTCCGATGTAATAATCAGGGAACTTTGCTGCCGTATCATTGCTGCAGCAGATGCAATGATTTTATACATCACCTGAAAATAGTCCCCAGCAAGTTAACTAGGCAACAGCACTGTGTAATGTCATTGTTCCTTGCTTATTAAATCAGAATGAGAGTATAGTTTACAGCCATATTGTCCTAGAATAGGGCTTTATGATATTGGAAAAATAAAAAATAAAAATCAGCTATATATGTTACAAAGTTAATACAGTTTCTCCAGTTTGAATAGCTCTATTTTTAAAGAGTTCACACATTTCAATTGATTAAGGATGATTCTGTAGGGAAGTGAATCATGCTTAAAATTAATAAACAAATTATAAGCACTGACAATTACAATAGAACGAAGAAAAAAATTAAATAAAGAATAATTTATAAAAATTAAACTCTCTTGAAATGCTTAGACAGCCAAAGGCTTTAGAACCAGTGTTGGGGAGTAACTATGTTAAGGCGTTATGTAATTTAATTACAAAATAAAAGTAAAAGTAATTTGTTACAGTTACTGAGAAAAACAAATGTGTAACTAAATTACAGTTACTTATAAAAATGTTTAAGATTACAAATGGGGTTACATCTAAATATGTTGAATAATGTTAATCTCTTGCTTTGCCTGTTTTTGATATGCAAGTTGCCTTCTGCTGGCCACCACGTCTACCAGTTACGTTAATCCTCTCTGCCGCTGAAAGCATTAGGCTACTACAATCAGTCTGCAGTGAGCTGCAAGTAGTGATGCTACAAGTAGTGATGCTACAAGTAGTGATGCTACAAGTAGTGATGCTACAAGTAGTGATGCTACAAGTAGTGATGCTACTATTTCTCAGTAGCATGGCATTACCGTCACTACTTTATAAATTAAAAAGCTTTTCAGTAGGTTAGCCTTTTTTTTTTTTTTTTTGTCAAGTAGCACAGTAGCGTCAACAAAAGCTACATTTACCAATCAATAAGTGACAGAGCTGTTAGGCCGGTGTCTAGCCAATGTAAGTAAATCCATATGATTGGGAGAATGGTGATTTCTTCTTCTTCCTGTTTAATGGTGGTCAACAGCAAACATTTTACAGTGTTGCTGCTGCCTCTCGCTTTGGTTGGAGACGTCGCCTACCAGTTAGGCAATTATGAGAAATTTCCATGATGGAAAGATGACTAAGGGAGAGGAGGTCTATAAATATAGTTTACTGTAGTAAAGGCTGAAGCATACTATGGTAATTACTTTAAGTTCATGATAGTTACTAATGATACTACAATTTGTAGTTTAATTTATTAATGAAGAGTTGTAAATAACTATACAATATAAAGCTCATTCCTAAATATTTCCCTTTACTATAAATTACTATAGTATTTTGCTATTTTACTATTGGATTTTTTTGTTTTTGCTGTTATATACTGTAATTTGTTTCCGTTTATTCAGCATATTATTATTTACAGTAAATAAATTAACTGAACATCTGAGCCTCATATATTTCATTGACAGTTTTATTGATCACTAAGATTTGATTGACTTGGATTTACGTTGTTTCAATTTATAAATGAAAATGCAAAAATAGCTCAGATGTATTTTTATTGTTTTCCTGTACCCTTAAAGCAATCTGATGTGAATAAATGAGAGACGGTTACTAAAAGTTATTGCTTTATTGAAACATCACAGGGTGAATTCACCAGTCTTATTTTTCCAGAGGCAAGCATATATATATATATATATATATATATATATATATATATATATATATATATATAGGTTTTGAACAAATAAAAGGGTGAGAAAATGATCCCTTCAAACATTTCTCACATTATTAGTTTATTCACTATAGTTTAGAAAATTGTCAAAAGAAATTTGACAATAACTTAGTTATTTGCAGTTAAACTGTGTCAGAATGTAATGGATTCATGTAATGGATTACAAATCAACCGGAAAATAATTCAAACAACCATGAGTTTGGTAACATGTACACACCTATCAGTGCTTTGTTGGTCACCTTTCACCGGTATCTCTTGATACTGGGAACCAAGTTCATAACCTGAACTTCAGTATTTCCCAGATTCATTGCAGCAGGTTTTTTATGTGGGTGCTGATTTTAAATCAAATATATGAGGACTGTTTATGTAATATTTAAATTTTAATTTTGCTATTCTCAGTTATGAACATATGCAGACAGATCTAGTCTGCACACACATATAAATTTAAAAAAATATTAAAACACAATCTAATAATCTAATTATAATTTCAAAAAAAATACAAGTTAATATTGACAGCTTAATGTGTTACATGTGCTGTACAAAATACTTTAAACTGAACTTAATTGTTGCATTATAGCCTACTGTATATCAGTCTCTTTTGCACTGAGATTATTAAAGATTTAAATAACAAAGCCTTTTTTATCTTTGTTTCCAGATTAATGATTGTATAAAACCTGACAGGCCATGATCACATTTTTAACTTATCATCAGAAAGTTGTAGTCTGTAGCACAATGCTGTTTTGTCAAGTAGTTGTAATGCCTTGTAGACAAATTAAATGCAAATACATCCTAATATTGTATACATTGTGCTCCTCTATGAGAATTTGCCTGGTATCCATCAGACATTTAGTACTGCCACCTGCTGGAGAGAAGAAGAAAAAAGCAATAGTTTATCCACAGATTTAAAGGGATAGTTCATCCAAAACTGTCATCATGTGCTCACCTGTCACGTATCACAAAACTTTTTCTTTTTTTCCTCTGTAGAACATAAAAAAATATTTTGAAAAATGCTGAAAAACCAGCATCCATTGACTTCCATAGTAAATATTTTTGCTAGGAAGCCAGTGGTTGTCAGCTTTCTTCAAAATATTATATTTTGTGTTCAACAGAAGAAATAATAAAGGTTTGTAAACACTTGAAGAAGTGAAATAAACAGTGAGTTATTTTTTTTTTTTTTAGTTTTTGCGTAAACTGTCCCTTTTAAATATTTAGTCTACTTCATGTGTATCTTTGAACAATACAAATGTTTTACTTTAACTAATAACATTTACACCAGTTATTACACAGCTTAGACATGTGCCAATATCTAATAATTTAGTATATATTGTAATAATGAACATTCACAATATTAGACAGAATCGGTTTTAGGGGTTCCACACAATTCATTCATGTTGCCTCATCACAAATCAAGTAGATTGAACCTTAAACAGGGGCGACACGGTGCCTCTGTAATTAGCACTGCCCCCTCACAGCAAGAAGAACACTGGTTTGAATCCTGGCTGGGTCAGTTGGCATTTCTGTGTGGAGTTTGCATGTTCTACCCTTGCTGCCGTGGGTTTCCTCCGCGTGCTTCCGTTTCCGGTGTGTAAATGCAAGAGCCTATGGGTTTTCCCAGTGTTGGGTTGCAGCTGGATGGGTATCCACTATGTAAAAACATATGCTGGATAAGTTGGCAGTTCATTCCACTGTGGCGACCCCTAATTAAAAAAGGGACTAAGCCGAAGGAAAATGAAAGTATGAACCTAAAACAATTACATTGTGCCAAACAAAATCTCAAGAATTGTGATGTTTCAGCTCACTTTAAATAAGTAGTTAGAACAGTTTTTTTTTTGAGTGAAACAGTTCATAAAAGTAGGACTTGACCACTGTTAATCAGATTTCAGACTATGATTTTCACTTGTTATTAGGTGCTTTTTGTTATGCTGTTACTGTTAAAGTAATTTTTTGCAGTTTAATTTAATGATAATACTGTTTCTCGTGATAAAAGCTACAGCGAGTCATTGCAACAGGAAACTATATGCAGAAGTCTAATGCAGCTTGCAATCATACTATGTCCTTTTACTGCATACAGAATGGAGTGCTGCGTTTCTGCGGGTTCCAGGTCCTCGCCCCTCAGATCTTCTGGTCTCCTGCATACACGCCTCCAGAGGGAAGAGCCGCCATGCTGGATGGATGGCGAGAGAGGCTGGGTGGTGTGTTTGAAGAAAAGCCTCTGTCCTTTGCTCCGTCTGAATATTTTGACCTTAGCTTTCAAGCAGGATTTTGTCTCCGGCCTGAAGTTAAAGATAAGTTGGCTTCTGAACCCTACGGCATTACCACAGCACATCATTTAGGAAAACCTCTCCCACCAAACAACCAGACCAAACCTAAGCAAAACTAAAGGATCCAGCGTAGCTACCAATACATCACTCATTACTACATATAGCAGAATTATAAAGCTTTAGGTGAAATGTGCTCCAGATCAAAAATATTCTATTCTGTCAATAATCTAAACTATACTGTCTACCTGTCATTTATGCTTTATAACTAAAATTATCTACCAGCAAATAAGCCATACGACTGTTGGGACAATCAGCTAAATGTAATTTTTCTGATGTCTCTTGTTATTTTCGTAGATAGTTTTACTAATATCGGTGTCTTGATGAAGTAACTTGTCAAATAAAGATTCTAATGCTGTTGTGATTTGAATGTTGTTTAATATATCATATATTATAATGATCATGGCGATGCTTGTGGTGCTTTTTTAGATTCTGGTTATGCAAATACAAATAAATAACTATAACTGAATTTACAGTTTCATTTTATTCTTTTTTTATTATTATTAATTTAATTAATTTAATTTTTGTTTTTTATTATCAATTTAATTTATTATTAGGATTTTTTTACAGTTTTAACAAAGTGATTGTAATTTAAGTAACATTTTAATGCAAATACAAAAATGAAATAACTATCTGAACCTATTATTTTGTTTTATAAGTCTTTATTTTAAAGACAAATGTCACATAATGTGAATTTCAAGGTTTTTAATCTCATCCGGGGCCGGGTTGCGGGGGCAGCAGTAATAGAAAAGAAATCCAGACCTCCCTCTCCCCAGACACTTCCTCCAGCTCCTCCGGTCCCGAGGTGTTCCCAAACCAGCTGAGACACATAGTCCCTTCAGCATGTCCTGGGTCTTCCCCGAGGCCTCCTCCCGTTGGGACATGCCTGGAACACCTCCCTAGCTAGGTGTCCAGGAGGCATCCGAAACAGATGCCCGAGCCACCTCAGCTGACTTCTCTCGATATGGAGAAGCAGCGGCTCTACTCTGAGCTCCTCCCTCTAAGGGTGCCACTCTGCGAAGGAAACTTATTTTGGCTGCTTGTATCTGAGATCTTGTGCTTTCGGTCATGACCCAAAGCTCATGACCATAGGTGAGAGTTGGAACATAGATTGACCGGTAAATTGAGAGCTTCGCCTTTCAGCTCATCTTTTACTTTACCATAACAGACCGGTACATCGACTGTATTACTGCTGCCGCTTCACCAATCCCCCTGTCAATCTCACGCTTCATCTATCCCTCATGCGTGAACAAAACCCCAAGTTACTTGAACTCCTCCACCTGGGGTAAGGACTTTCCTGCAACCTGGAGATGGCAAACCACCTTTTTCCTGTGAAGCACCATGGCTTCGGACTTAGAGGTGCTGAATCTCATCCCAGCCGCATCACACTCTGCAGCAAACCGCCCGAGTGCATGCTGAAGGTCCATGTTCAATGAAGCTAACAGAACAACATCGTCTGCGAATAAAATGAAATCCTGCGGTGCCTGAACTGGACCCCCTCCAGCCCAAGGCTGCACTTTCAAATTCTGTCCAAAAAATTATTAAAGAATTGGTAACAATGGGCAACCGTGCAGGAGTCCAACTTGCACTGAAAACACGTCTTATTGCCGGCAATGGGAACCAGACTCCTACTCTGTTCATACAAGGACGAGACAGCCCTTAACAGAGCGCCTCTGACCTCATACTCCCAGAGCACCCTCCACAGAATGCCACAAGGGACACGGTCGAATGCCACAAAACACATGTGGACTGGTTGGGCATACTCCCATGAAACCTCACGCAGGGTATATAGCTGGTCCAGTGTACCACAATCTGTTTTATTAAGTATATTAAGTATATTTATTTTAAGTATATTTTATTAATTGTATAAATAAATATAATCCGTTTTAACAAAGTAACTGTAATTTAAGCAACATTTTAAATAACTGACTAAATAGGTAAAAACAACAATTTTCATATGTTTTTGTGATTACAGTTTATGCTATTAATAGGTTATATTTTTGCAAAAATGTTATGTTTTTGTGTTAACATCAGTTAATGCTTAGTAAATTAATTCTTAATTTTTGTTGCAATATTCATTAGTTATTTCAAGTAATCACCCTACATTTTACATAAAACATTTAACATTTTTGCTATTACAAATATTTGATATCATTTATAATGAATGAATGAATGTATATGAGTTGGGCCACATGGTGGCTGGGTAGCACTTTCGTCTCATAGCAAGAAGGTCGCTGGTTCAAGTCCCAGATGGGTCAGTTGGCATTACTGTGTGGAGTTTGCATGTTTCCGTCCCCAAAGACATGCACTTTTGGTAAATTGGGGAAGCTAAATTGGCCATGATGCATGTGTGTGAATGTAAGTGTGCATGGATGTTTCCAAGTACTGGGTTGCAGCTAGAAGGGCATCCGCTGTGTAAAACATATGCTGTATAAGTTGGCGGTTCATTCCGCTGTGGGGACCCCTCATGAGGGACTTAGTCTAAGCTAAAGAAAATTAACGAATGTAGAAATTATTTGCATTTCATGTTGTCTAAAATAACTATAGCACTTTATTTTAAGGAAACTAAATCAGTTTCCATTTAGATTACAACATTTATTACAATATTTATTAATTATCATTTCAATTTATGAGCCTTTTACATTAAAACAATATCTTAGACAACAGTGCCATGACATTGACTGAGATGACTGCGCTTTAGCTCTATCTTTTTTATTGGGAATGTTTAGTGTACGTGTCAAAACCGCCTTCTAAAACGAAAACTGCTCTTGAAACTCAAGTTAAAACTGATTATTTATACCGGTCTCGTCTGCGTGCTTACGTACACCGAGAGCGGAGCGTCGCGACGTGAACAGGTCATTCAGATGCGCCAGCGCGTCATTTGCTGCAACGCAACCCAATCCCTGCCATCCAAAACTCCCAGTATTCCCGGCTTCCTGTCCCGTTATTCCTCCATATCAGCCGTCTGTACCACTGAACTGAAACTGAAGAGCGGATGTTGATGTTATGGACGGAATTCCAACATGAACTGAAGTACCTTCATCTGCCCTGCAAATAAACGCTGCGTGGTATGTGTCTGTTTGGATTTACTTAAGCCAAAATACTTTGATTTGCTATGAGTCGCCTGTGCTTTGTTAGTCCTGTTGATGTCATCTATTATGCACTGACATGTTTTAAACAATTGCCTTCGCTGTATTTATTGCAGCATTACACTGAAATACGAAAGTGTAATCCTGTTGGAATTTCATATTGTATTTTAATTGTTGTTTTAAAATTCCAACGTGAACAAATAGAGACATTTACAGTATTTCCTGTTTATCATTACTATTGGAAAAAAATGCCGTTGTATGACATCGTTAACGTTAGCGATATATATATATATATATATATATATATATATATATATATATATATATATATATATATATATATATATATATATATATATATATATTATTTTTATGCTTAAAATCATCCCTGCATAGTTACTTAAACTGTCCAATAGCAGGATGCTATCCCAATAAATCTGTTAAATGTTTTTATACAGTATGTTTGTAAAATAATGGTAACATTTTACAATAAAGTTGTAAGTAAACCTAATGCATTGACTATCATAAACAAACAATGATCAATCCGTTTATTACACTCTTTATTCATGTTTGCTAAAGCCCTCTATGGCAAGAATTTTTGTTTTAAGAGAAAAAAATATTTCACCCTAATTTTTGGGTGCTTGGGACTCCCTTATAATATTTGAGCTAAAGTTGGTTTTATGTTCGCACATTCAGACCTTCTTCCTAATAATATTTAAGAAAAGTATTATTTGCAAACTCTAAATAGTGAAATCATATTAGCAGCCAATGAATATCAAAGTACAACATTATTCACAGTCAATTAAATAGTGCTAATGTTGTTTTCAATATTGAGGTAAAGTTGGTTTTATATCCGCACATTCCTTCATTTAACGTACCCTATTTTATCTACTACTTTAATTTGCTTATAGGGTCTACAATCACATGTAAATATGACTTGAAAACAACTTTAGCACTATTTATTTGACTGTGAAAAATGTACTTTGATATTCATTGGCTGCTAATATGATTTCACTATTTAGAGTTTGCAAATAATACTTTTCTGAAATGATATTATTAAAGAGAAAGTCTGAATGTGCGAATATAAAACCAACTTTACCTCAGTCTTATCATAAATCAATCATAAAATGTTTGATGGTTGTCTGTATATTAATATAAGTGAAATGAGGTACAAACAAGCCATAAATACATTAGAAAAGTGTATATTTAACATAAACGATATCAACAAGCAATATTTCATCAATAGCTACCCATAAACGATGTATTGTGTGTCCTGGAAGGGACTGATTGAATGTACTTATTTACCAATGTCTGTTATTCGCTGTGGAACCTCAGAAAGCAATTGTTAGTGGATGTGAGGCAAGGGTACATACCATATTTTTGTCACTTGGCCCAAGCTTGGTCCTGGTGGGCCAGTGTCCTGCAGAGAATAGCTTTGCAGAACTGTGGCTTTTTGCTAGTTTAATTTGCATCTTTTGAATGAAACCTAGCTAATGTGACTCTTTAGGCTTTGCTGTCAAGGAATGAGCCTAACTGCTCAATCTTCTTTTTTACCTCCATAAAATACTTTAAACATCTATTTCATGTGAGTAATAGTATACCGTATAGCAAAAAAAAAAAAAAGATATTATGGTGATGACTAAACATTTCTGCACATTTCCATCCATAGGATGTTATTGTTTTAACAAAAGTGGTGTAACTGCACAATGTTGCCCTGAGGCAAAAAATGAAATACTATTTTAGTATACAGATAATAACAAAAAGTGTCTTTGTTCAAACAAACATTCTTCTTCATATATTTATGCACATCACACATATTTTTAACAGGAAGATATTTAAATTTAGACATGTAAAAAGTTCAATCTATCTTACAGTCTGCTAGCAGTGTGCTGAAGCAGGCTATGGTCCCAAAACTGTCTCTTTAGCCCCCAGAGGACAGGTAAAATCCGCACCCACCTCAAATTTCATTGGTCACTAACTTATTTTAAGACTTTTTTTGCAATATTTTATGTAAAAATATTTTTAAAGAGGGGTTTTGTGGGCCGAAAAATTGGTTTGTTGCTTGAGGGAAACACCATGCCATAAAGGGTTATTGGAAAAAAATTGCTCATTGTTAGTTTATGGAACATTCTATCAGAAAAGTACATTATCTGTCTTTGAAATAAAAACACATAATGAATAAAAAGTATTTCATGCCAAAAATTTCTAAAAATGTACTGATGGTTGACTTCTGTGAGTTGTTTTGTAAAGGAAAATGTCATTAATTTGGTTCTCAGGGTTTTTGTTTTTTTTATTAAAACATTTTACAAATGTACAAACCCTGTCATTGTTCTTGTCCAGTTGAACCCAAAGCTTTAATAATTTAGTTATGCTAAAAACTGTCATTTAGAAAGAAAAATACTCCAGAAAGAGCAAGTTTAAGCTGTTATCATTCTCTTCAGTTGATCAAAAACATGAAATTATAAATAAATTCTATAAATAAATATTATTTTACAATGTTAACTCTATAAGCTAATGTTAAAAAGCATGTATATGGGTTGTAATAAATGTATTAGTAAATGTTGAACTATGGTTAATAAATGCTGTACAATACTTGTTTGTTATTTCATGTTAGTAAATACATTAGCTAATGAGGCCTTACTGTAATATGTGACCATATTATTGTATTTTACAATCAGCAGACATTTAAAAAGATTCTCAACTTTCTTTTTAAATATTCCAGCATTATCTGGATTACATGTTTTGAAGTTTTTTTTTTTTTTTTTTTTTTTACAATTTTCTCAATACAATTTTTATTTATTTAGTTGATTGTTTCAATATGTTTGGCTATGCTGTGCGACAGATTAATTTATAAAGTAATATGAGGTGAATTGCTGCATGCACACTCTTTTAGGAGATGAAAGAGCCAAATGGATGTATAAATAAGAATAAACTCTTTTATCAGTTTTAAAGGTTAACAGAATTTAAGGGTTTATTGCTTTTATATTTTATATTGCTTATAATTTATCCATGGCAAACAGTAATTTCAGCCCATTCATAAATAGCTTTTTTACACTGTACTTTCTTAAACCCTGTGTTATTATGCAAATCTGCAGTGTCAGTGTCATTGAAAGGAGGAATCCTGCTTGCAATGTCTTTATAAATGTTGTAGAACTGTACATCTTCACATATTACTTAAGCTTACCTGAATTGACCCTCTTTACAATCTCTTCTTCACTCTAATTATTGTATTTTCTATCTTAATTTGAAATTTCTGTCCTAACATACTGCTTATGCAAAATTGTTTTATTTTCATTACTGCTAAAAACGTGGATACGCACATGCATATAATCTGTTGCTATTCATTTAGCCATAAAACCATAGTTTCAAACTCAAAGGGATTGTTCATGCAAAAAAAAAGATAATTCTGCCTTCACTTGTTCCAAACCTATTTAAGTTTCTTCTGTTGAACATAAAAGCAGATACTATTATAGTCGATGGGCCCATTCTTCAACATATCTTCTTTTGTGTTCAACAGAAGAAAGAAACTAATCAAAGAGGTAAAGCCACATCTCTTTATATCTTTAGGCACAGCAGTGCAGGGTTAACTTTGCAAAAGCAGTGGTAACTCCGATTTGAAGCAGGGTTTAATAGCTCCCAGTCCAACAAAGGTTGAACAAACTCAAAGTTTCAGAATAGAATTAGAGTTGACAAAACCAAATAAGGTGGCGCAGTAGATAGTGCAGTTGCCTTACAGAAAGAAGGTCGCTGGTTCAAGCCTCGGCTGGGTCAGTTGGCATTTCTTTGTGGAGTTTACATGTTGTTCGTGTGGGTTTCCTCCGGGTGCTCCGGTTTCCCCCACAAGTCCAAAGACATGTGAATTGGGTAACCTAAAATTGTATGTGTGTGAATGAGAATGTATGAGCGTTCCCGGTGATGGGTTGCAGCTGGAAGGGCATCCGCTGTGTAAAAATAACATGTGCTGGATAAGTTGGTGGTTCATTCCGCTGTGGCAATCCCAGATTAATAAAGGGACTTAGCCAAAAAGAAAATTAATAAATGAATAAAAACCAAATAAATCCTACCTGTTTAAAGTAAAATTTTATAAACTGTTGCTGTGTCCCAATTCAGTGAATTCACATATTTATACAGTGTGTACTTTTTGTGAAGGAAAATTATATACTTTTGAATGTGTAACAGAAGATTACGCAAACTCTGGGACAAACTACTTCCTCCTTAACAGATTGTTATGTTGCTTAGTTACATCCCCTGTTGATCATCAACATATGATCCACATTTCTTTCATATTTGATTACCCACCTTACTGGAGAAGCAGAAGCAGGTTAATTTGCCATTCTTTCATGCAAAGAAATCGTCTCAGGTCTTTGGGTAATTATGCATTCAGAAGTTAATATCCAAATATATATTTAAATAAGTTCACATTGTTGTTGCAGATTCCAGTGGGCTAAATATTAATTAGTCATTCAAACAACTTTACGGAAGCCTCTCTACTTGACGGTTGGTCTCACGCATCCGCCATATTTGTAGTTTGTTTATACCTTTTACCTAAGCTTGTGGTTCTAAACCAATTAACGTCCAACGAGCAATGTATTGTGGGCAATATCAGCAGATAGAGTATCTATACGCTTCTGCACTTCAAGTTTGTACTGGAAATAGTAAACCATTCTGGAACCTTTGGCATACTCTTTTCAACACATTGCAGTTTGTGACATACTAATTCTAATTTTAAATACTGTTTAGGATTGATAGTATGCGGATTGGGATACAGCATAATTTCGAGAGCATATGATATGATTGATTGTGGCTGGTCTCCCATCTGTAATCAGTAGGGATGTAACGGTGTCAGAATTTCACGGTACGATAATACCTCGGTATGAATGGCACGGTACGGTATTTATTGAAGAATTTACAGGAAAAACAAAACTAATGAAAAAACTCGAAAAAAGGGCCAAAAGTGTTTATTTACCTTAGCACTGAACATATCAATGACATACAAATTAGCCATCTATCTGTAAGTTTCGAAACAGGAAGCTCAATTTTTCAATTTTAATAACAAAAAAACTATTAAACCATATAAAAAAAAATAAAGTTTCAATTTAGTATTGTTGAAAACTCATCACATTCAACATTTAATCACTCACTTACTTAGATAGAGATGGGTTTTTTAAGGAAAATTATCATATAACTATAATCTGGTAAAAGCTGGGATCTCTGGGCATGTCCCCTGCAACCGAAAAAAATCCCCTCTCATTTGGGACTGAGGTTTCTGGGAGAGAAAGATATGATTTAGCCAAGGTTGACAGCAGTTTTCTCAGTATACCACTTGAGAGGACAAGCCATGAGTGAGATAGAGGTCTCTTTGCGATACAAGTCAATGTCTGCATCAATCTAACAAGTGTGCTGTGTTCTGCAGTCCCCATGACTGTTTTTAGTCGTATTCCCCGACTTATATTTCACCACAGTCTGGCAGTGCCTACATACTGTTTTTTTCTTTGTCACCTTTTCTCCTTTTTCGTATCTTTTTAGAAAGAAATCGAAATGCTTCCACACATCCGATTTAAAACCCGCTTTAGGTTCGATCATTTGCAGCTCTTTTTCTTCCCCGCTACTAGCGACACACTCCATTTCCGCATTACTGGATCTGTAGTGCCAACAGACCGCAAAGCATGATGGCCACGCCTAGGCTGATGGGAATTGAAGTTCCCGCTACCTCCCGTTCGCTTCATTCGCCAAAGCAAACTTTTCTCAGAAATATAGTTTTATTGAGGCATTCGCCTAGGGTAATATTGAAAAAAATTACTTATTCGTTATGACGGTATTTACAATATTGTAACATCCCTAGTAATCAGTGATAACACTAATCAGATTAATCCAAGTCTACAATAAATAGGCCAATTTCCCCCTACTTGTCTTCATTTTGGAAGAATTCTCCCGTCAACCCCATCTCATGGAGTCAGTCTAGGGCCATTTATACTTGCAAAATAAAAGAAAGTTTTGCAAACAAAAAATAACATCCAGTATTGAGCAAAAAATAAATGCAATTTTTCAAAAATCGCAAAGCAAAAATACATTTTTGAGTAATAAAAATAAATTTTGCTAGCAAAAATAATGAACTGCAAGGGAAAATTAAGTTGAGAAATAAAAATGAAATTTGCAAACAAAAACTGCAAATAAAAATCAAGCAGTGCAAAAAAATACCTAAAATATTTGCAATAAAAAACTATATCTATTTGCAAAAACATTTTTATAGCATCGCCTTTACAAAATCAAATATTACAAGTGAACTCGTGTGCTTACAGCAAGCCTAGACCTACTGGGCTGTTAGACCACCTCGATGATACTGTGTCTCCAGGTGATGACAGGTCCAGCTGTAAACGCCCAAGTTCCCTTGACTTCTCCCACCTTGTCATTTCAGGGTCACAAAGTGAAACACGCAGAAACGTGAAGTGCAGAGAAAACAGTATCACAAACTCACTAAGAAGCAAATCACATTGAGCATTGTAAATGACTCGACAGGTTTTGTAAAGGCAATGCTATAAAAAAATTGTTTGCAAATATATATAGGAGATGGCTACAAAAACATTTCAAAGGCAATGTGATGTGATTTCAGGCTGTATGACAAATAAAGCCATTATTTCAAAAGAGGTTTGATGATTTTCTATAGGAACTGTATATTAATGGCCGTTATTATGTATATATTTATATTAATTTAAATGCAATGTTTAATGCTAATTGGCATCTCGTATAATATGTCAAAATTATTAGACTTTTTGTGAAATTTTTATTATTTTTCAAATATTTACCAAGTACTGTTTTACATAAAAAATATTTTAACACATAAAAATTAACACATATATTAACACATTTTTAAATGTAAACCTTTTAAGATTTAATTTCTTTGCTATGGTAACAGTACATATTTGATTTATTTTATTTCTGCAATATATTAATATTCAGCTTAACATGCAATTTAAAGGCTTAACTAGTTTATTTGGGTAAACTAGGCAATTTAGGTTCGGCAAGTCATTTGCGCAACGGTTGTTTTTTTTTAGCTTATTGAAAAATAAATATCTCTTAAGGGGGCTAGGAATGTTTACCTTAAAAATTGTTCTGTAAATAAAAAAGGCTTTTTTAGAGCCAAGCAATTTTCTCCAGATGTAAACAAATATTATATAAAGTTCTGTGAAAATGTCCTCGCTCTATTAAACATCACTTGAGAAATTAAAAAAAAAATTTGACAGCAGGGCTATTAATTTTGTTCAGAGTTGAAGGAAAAGTTCTCAACATTTTTTAAATATATATTTTTTATGTTTAACAGTAGAAAGAAATGGTTTTGTGAAAAGTTCGGTTTTAGTCTACCTCAGAATTTTTTCTAAAGATGCGTCATAACGGGTGTGGAGTATCACGAGCAAAGGGCAGGAGTATGCGTGGCCAGCAGGGAAGAAGGAGGGGAACAAACAACTCAGTTAGCTCACAAAATGAGACCCAAACCATGAGGAAGAGCATGAATTTAGTCTACAAAGTTAAAATGCAAAGAAATAAACAGTAATTTAATGCCCTGCAACATTTGTTATACATAATTTTATATACAGATAACCACAATTTATATCATTATAAGGATAATCTTGTTCAGACTTTTCCCTCAATCCCCAGGTCTGAATCATAGGTCTGAATGCAGACTCAGTGCAGCAGGTCTCTTGCCCTGTCTATTTAAACCATTAGCCCTGTTGGTAATCTAGAGGATTTAGGCAAACAAAGCAGCACGGCGATGTGTCTAAATGTGAACGAACTCCTGATAAAAGACAACGTCCACCATTCTCCAATTCTCGTACTGCTCTCCCGACAAAAATGCTTGCTGCACACAAACAGCTTTGCTGTATCGGCCCTGACAGGATTGCTGGATAAAACATGCATCAAACCTGTGGGTTATGAAAACAAACACAATGACCCTTGAACAGCTAAATACCGTGTGCTGTGGGTCCGTGTCTCACAGCTTGGCACTGGCAGGGCTGCATTGCCTTCAGAAAGCACGTGCAGTCATGAATAGTTTAGAAGCAGGCTCTTCTCAAAGGATAAGAAAACTCCGCTATGAATAATAACGAGAAACCGATGCATCATCTTTGCACTTGCAGTTTTGCGCTACGTCTCAGATTTTGATCCCGCCCCAAAAAATATTTTAAATACAGAAGCTGAAATTAGCTGACAAAAGCTCCAAATTATCCAGTTTTTTTTCCACAATTAAAGCTAACTGGTGCTAACATTGTCTTAAATGATAGGGTTTCATGAACCTTTAAGTTACAATGGCAATGAAACCCAATAGAAACCATACCCAAATTCTGAAGCCCTGAAACTTAAAATGAAACATCTAAACTTACTAGGTTAAAACTGAAAGGTAACCTGAAATGTTCAAAAGGGTTTAAACCCTGCTTCTGAAATACAAGTGTGAAATGTTCCTTTCCCATGGGTTAACCCTAATGTACATTATATCCAAGATTGTAATAAAAGGTTAAAAAAAATCCAGGTCACAAGTAATATTTATATTGAAAATACATTATTTTGTGTGTTTTTTGTCACCAAATCAGTGACATCATTTGTGAACTTGACAATTAAAAAGTTAAAACCCTGTAATTTTCAAACAATTCAATAGTTTTGATCAGGACTGAAGGACTAAAAATTGAAAAAAAAAATATTAATCTGATGTATTTTTACAGCAGTTTAATTCACTGGATGTTTTCATCCCAAACATAACAAAATGGTAGTCAATTTGAACAGTGCACAAGGGTTAAAAGTTTTTTTTTTAGAAAAAAGATAAACCAGGGTTAAGAACAGAGTGAAAGGATTTTTTCATGCGTGCATCATTCTTTATAATCATATTGTGCTGTGGAACTGGAGCTGTGCTTTTCTCTTCAGGTGTGCAGCATCAGTGGACAGTGGTGTGGATGTAGCGATGGTGCTGGATCTGGGTGAAAACTGCATGGAGCAGGCTAATAGAGGAGGGCTCACAAACAATGTGTCAGAGATGTTAGAACCAGAGCCCAGTCCAGAAAAACCCAAACCGGTCAGAGCCAGGACAAGCAGTATCACCCAAAGAGACAAAGCAGCTCATAATGGGCCGCATGTGCCAACTTGTACCTCAGGGGAAAGCAGTTCCCAAGTTCAGAGAAGGCTCCAGAAGACAGAAAGCAGAAATAAAGGAGAACAGCCACTATGTCGAAGGCCACTTAGTCTGGAAATCAAACCACAGCGAGTTCGAGCGGCGCAGCCTGCAGTGCAGAAGACCATGAAGCCGCCATGGCGTACCGGTGGCCCTTCTCCACCAATGAGAAGCCTCACAAGCCTTAGTTTGGGGCCAGGAAACTGGCTTCGGCGGAGCGAAAGCACATGCACCATGATCTCCTCAACGCCTCCACGTGCGGGAAGAGCTCAGATGAGACCTGCAACCTCCTTGCCTCATATTGCCAGGGGTATCGCTTCACTCCCTTCACCTTCCACACCTCGCGGGCCTTGTCTGCTTGTGGCTCTGCGTCCTGTAAACCTGGAGCAGGAGCGTCAGACCTTTTTTCAGTCCGACTATCAGTATGAGCCCCAGTTTGAATATTCCTCCCCGGAGCCCGTCAGTGTTTTGGAGAAGTACAAAGAGGGTTCTAGCCTCTTTCTGTCCCAGGTATAATTTATGTTGAAAGAATTTAGCTTTGTTCTACTGAATCACTTTACAGTAGGGATGTTTTCATTTCTTTTTTTTTTTCCAAATATCGATTCTGATACCTAAGTTCGGCCGATACTGAGTACTGAACTGATACCTGAGTGTGTATCATATTAATGATCTCAGAGCTTGATGACATGGCTGTTCATCAGGTCCGGATGAATGAACCAAATTAGTCATACATGCAAATGCGGAGGGCGTGGCCCATGAGTCTCATCACAGTTTGCTTTGTCTTCTGATTGGCCTGTTGTCCACCAGTGTTTTACACTCATGGAATTTAAATGAATATGCAGAATCATAGTGTCTGAGGCTCACAGTATGCCCATTTTCATATACTGATCGTTTATTATTTGACTATGCCTTGGTATACCCAGATTTTCATTATTGATCACCTTTAAAAATTAGAAACCTTTTTTTTTCACTTCAGCTTCTACATTATTTCTAAGTGCAACGGAACCTTATACTCAAACTATACCTTTATGGAAGAAAAATAAGAACAATATGTTTTCATATAAATAGTCCTTACACAGGGCGACGCTGTGGCACAGTGGGTAGCACAGTCGCCTCACAGCAAGAAGGTCGCTGGTTCGAGCCTCGGCTGGGTCAGTTGGCATTTCTGTGTGGAGTTTGCATGTTCTTCCTTTGTTCGCATGGGTTTCCTCCGGGTGCTCCGATTTCACCCGCAAATCCAATGACGGGGTAAAGGTGAATTGGGTAAGCTAAAATTGGCCGTAGTGTTTGTGTGTGTGTGTGTATGGGTGTTTCCAGCTGGAAGGGCATCCGGTGCGTAAAAAATATGCTGAAGATGGCGGTTAATTCCACTGTGGTGACCCCAGATTAATAAAGAGACTAAGCCGAAAAGAAAATGAATGAATGAATGAGTGAATGAATGAATGAATGAATGAATGAATGAATGAATGAATGAATGAATGAATGAATGAATGAATGAATGGATGAATGAATGGTTCTTACACAGCATTTCATTGCGTTGTGGTGACCCCTGATAAATAATTGACAAAGCTAAAGGAAAATTAATGATTGAATAGTCCTTAGACTTTTCAGGAAATAACATATTATTATTGACCTAATATAATTGTTATTATATCCTTCTTTGTACAAATTACACAAACAAGTTTTTGTTTTATTCACCTTATCACCCATTTGGAACAGTCACAATACTTGTTAAATCTTACAACTATTTCTGTTTGTCTTTCCACATGTCCTTTTCTAGGCAGTTGGGATTATGGAGTGTGTGTTGAGGAAATATGAGACGTATGAAAACTTTGAGGAGGTCACAGGGGGCAACTTGCTACCGAAGAGTCAAGTGTGGGCAGCAACACGCAAGTACCTACAGAAGGAGGGCTGTGTTGGTGAGGTGTGTGGATATCTTGGTTTAAAGGAACACTCTACTAATTTGACTCCTTTTTAACTTCCCTAGAGTTCCACTTTTAGCTTAGCTTAGCATAAATAATTGAATATGGATTAGAACATTAGCTTCTCACTATAATATTAATTTTTTTTTTTGATAATTTCCAATTTAAAGCTTGACCATTCTGTAGTTAAATTGTCCATCAATGACCCAACAAAAAATGAAAGTTGCTAATTTTTAGGTCAACATATTACGCAGAACGTGGTAACAGTCCCCAGCTAGGTTACTACACTCTCAGAAATAAAGGTACAAGATCTGTCTCTGGGGTGGTACCTTTTCTAAAGGTACATATTATTGCTTATAGGGTTCCTAGTAATACCTTGAGGGTACATATTAGGTACTAATATATACCTTTGAATATATATACCAATATAAACCATTTAAGTACAAATATGTACCTTTTGAAAAGGTACCACTTCAGTGACAACTCTTGTACCAATATTTCTGACAGTGTAACCAACAGTGGTGTGTAATGTCATTATTATTAATAAGAGTATAGTTCCTAGCAATACTGACCCAGAAAATACCAAGTCTTAGTGCATGATGTAACTACAAAAGCTTTACATAGGAAAAATATTGAGACTATTTATGAAATCTTTGAGCGAGATACTAATAAACTAATCTGATTCAATGATTTATGCTAAGCTAAGCTAAAAATGCTCCAGCCATACCTGGAGAGCTCCTGAATGGTTTCAAAAATGGTAAATCTTGACTGTTTAACTCTAGGGGACTAAGGGGAGATTTCGACTGTAAAATAAGTGCTCGTTTAAGAGTTTGTGTATTAATATCTTGCTAATGTCAGAATAGTAATTTCAGATTCTTTTACCAGGTGGTTGTAAGTCTCTCCGATGAGCTTCTGTCCCAGGCAGTAATGATGGTGGAGCGTTGTCGACCAACACTAACCATTAACCTGTCAGGAGCGCGCCAACACTGGCTTGAGGGCATGCTGAGACACGAGATCGGTATGAACTTTAACAAATTTGAAACTTCTATGTCAAACAATACTACTTAATCAGACTTTTCCTTTCTTGTGTGACTGACGACTGAACATTATCAGTTTTTAATTTTTAATCTAATTGATCTTGCTTGATTTAATAAAGCACAAACTGATGATGTATTTTTGTAGTGCATCCCGAAAGTTTGCATTATACTGGCTCCTAGAGCAAAACTCAATAAGAATTTTCCAGGGGCTTTTGCATTATGGAAAATAAAAAGTAAAATTTCCTGTATATTTCAAGTTTTGTTCATTATTATGGTTTTAAAATGTGAATTTGGAAGCTTTGATACGTTTGAAGTAAAAAGTGTATTGTTATGTTGGACCAACATATTAATTGTCTTGCATTACAATGCAGGATTCCAATTGATTTGAAATGGCTTTAATATGTAGGTGTTGCTATTGAAGTGCAATATGGATAATGTTAGGGACGGGATTGGTGGGATGGGTATGTTTAAGTGTGGGTTAAGGTGTTAGGGTAACTAGTGAAATTATAAATGTAAATACAGATACTAGTTACAGATATAATTATATGCAGATAATATTTAAAACAAAAGTGCAATATAAAGACATGTACAGTTTGTTCATAACAATTGATTTGAACCAGTGACTGTAAAAAATATGGATGAAACAACAGCGCCTTTTCCCATTGAACGATTTGAATGCAAAACACCTCTTGACAGGCACAAACTGTCACAAAACACTGCTAAAATTGGAGCCTGGGCATGCGCAGAAAGGACTACCAGATGGAGCCAGAGGTGGAGCTGCGGAATCAAGCTTCCAACCAACATCCCCTGAACTTCTCATTTGACCGCACATACCTGCATTATAACAAAGGCTCACTAATATAAAAATGAGCAATTGCATTAAAAAACACATAATAATATATGATTTATTTTTTAAAAACTGTGCTGCTTTTAATAATTTTCTAAAAACAATCTATGTTGGACTGCAGAAATAAACAATCTTTCATACACTCAACCATGGTGAGCACAAAAAGTATTTCTCTTATAAAGGGTTGTTGGTATTTGTTATCTTCATAAAAGTAGAAATAACATTTGTAAAGTATGAAAAATAACGAATAAACAGCACATACATTTCAGGAAGATTTTTATTTTTAATTATTTATTTATTAATAATCAACAAGACCCAAAATATACACACCATAGCCAGCTATATGCCATGCGGGAAAAATTGTGCGTTTAAAAGATAAACAGCAAGATTTCTAAATATCAACAGGATATTTACACATCCCGTCCATGCACTATATAAGATAATTCTTGTCAATTTGTACAATAAACTTCGCAGTATTAATACATCAACTGATGTCCATCAGCTGCTGGAACATCACTTGTATATTGTTTATCATTTCTTTACCTTCATTTTCATTTGGTTTATTTGCTGCCTTAATATCTGGCAAAGAGGAATTTACCTTCATTTTAATGTTCAGTAGGTGTTTTCAAATAAATAGCCAACGGTAAATGATGTATATAAATACAATATAACATTTATAGCTCTATTTGTTATAAAAATTCTGTTTCTAGAACACTAAAACTTTATAACAGCAAATTCAGTAGATTAACTCAAAAACATACCGAAATTCAAAATGTCAGAGACGTCCTGTAAATCAAGTTTGAATAACATTACAGGAGATCAACGTGGAGATAGGCTAACATTAGTTTTGTCTTCCTAATTATTATTTTAGACCCATAAAGAGAATTACTGCTAGATAACGATCACGTGTTTTCCCCGTCATGGCTAGGCGAGGATCAGCAAACTAATAATAAAGCCAGATAAAACCCTCATTTTACTGAATAAACAGTGATCCTTCAGATCCT
Organism: Danio rerio; assembly: GCF_052040795.2. NCBI lineage: Eukaryota > Metazoa > Chordata > Actinopteri > Cypriniformes > Danionidae > Danio > Danio rerio. The sequence continues at coordinate 56,992,104 of NC_141027.1, forward strand.
GTAGGTCAGAAAGTATAGTTTACTGCTGAACAACTAATTTTATCATGGTAAAATAACACGGAAATCAAACATTGATACTTTAGACTTCTCTTGAAACTCCGACCTTCTGCTTAGGGAAGCTATAAATCAATCACAATGACACGCTCCGTTTTATAGCATCAGATTACTGCCTAAAAACAAACTATTTACAAAAATGAAGATCTGAACCTATTTCAGCATGATGACCAGTGCCTTAATTGACCAAAGCCATCTTTCGGGAAATTTTATTGCAAGTGTAATTAATTTGGGCTCAAGTCTCATTCATTAACATGGAGGAGGCAGGCTTTATGCAGCCAGCCCCCAAGGAGTGATCTAACGGCTGGGAGCATCACTCAAAAGCAAGCGTGTGAACTAAATGATTCATTTAAAACATTGAAATTGGTCACTTGATACAATGTATGTTTTGAACAAGTTTTACATTGTATTTGTAAAAAATATTTATTAGGGACCGACCTCCAATAGTGCGTAGGCCCTCTTGGACTTGCTCCGTTTCTTAAAATCATTCTTCCGCTTCTTCTGTAGAATGAATTGCAATTTTGAGGGTCTAAACATGCTTGAAAACTTACGAAACTTAGCACTCACCCCAGAAGTGGCAAAAGTTTACGTTTGTTATAGGTTTCGGAAGTGGGCATGGCAAAATGACTCGACAGCGCCACCTATGCACGCTTGACGGACTGGCCCCCGAGCTACGATTCACGCACACGCAAAATTAGCACACACGTCAAACATGCCAGTACCTACAAAAAAGTCTACTGGTGCTTTTTTGCCATTTCCAGGCATATTTTAACAAACGATTCGCCACAAAACAGGAAGTTGTTATAACTCAGGCATGCATTGTCCAATCTGCCTCAACATTCACATGTTTTATAACAGTCCTGACCTGAACACGTTTACATGGCGATATCCAGTTACAGTTATAGTGCCACCTGCTGGCAACCGGAATTGACATGTTTTACAATGTAACAAACTCCTCCTACAGGTTTTATTGTATCAGCATCAAATTTGGGTGGTGTTATCTGAAAGCTCTGGCTATGATATATTGTTACGATCTAGAGTTTTAGTCGAAGGGTGTGTCTGTGGCAGACTGACAAACCTCAGTGTTTCACCATGGAACAGAAAGTACCTATAACTCAACCACACAATGTCCGATCTGCCTGAAACTTCACATGGTTGATAAGATTCTTCTTCTTAAAACATTTACATGCCAATATTGAGTCACTGTCATAGCGCCACCTGCTGACAGAAGGAAGTTTAGCTTATAACTCAGCCCCACAATGTCTGACCTACCTGAAACTTCACATGGTTGATAAAAGTCCTCTCCTGAAGACATCTACATGCCAATATCTAGTCATAGTCATAGCGCCACCTGCTGACAGAAGGAATTTTGGCTTATAACTCAAACACTCCATGTCTGACCTGCCTGAAAATTCACGTTCTATAAGAATCCTCTCCTTAGACATCTACATGCCACTATTGAGTCATAGTCATAGCGCCACCTGCTGACAGGAGGAAATTTGGCATAAATCTGTTATTTTTATTTTTTTTATATATATATATATATATATATATATATATATATATATATATATATATATATATATATATATATATCAGCTTAAATTATTTTTGTTCACTATTCTCTGTCATCCTGAGGCCACCGGGCGGCGGTGAGCCCGGGTACGAGGTCCTTTCATCGCTGCTTGCTGTTTTAATTGTATTTGTATCTCTGTCATTATTACACTGTTAATCCTAATTTTATGCCTTAACCCACTTTTAAACCAAACCATAACCTCAGCCAAACCAATCCCACCACAACAGCATCAAAAAAGTGTTCAGCAAAATTGCAAAAACTAATGTGAAAAGTTATCATAATACAAAACCAAAATACAAAAAGCATACAAACGCTGTCTTAAATTAGCAAAAATAATCCAACATTTGGTGAAGGAAGCCTTACAAGCAAGCAAAAACAAGTCATTTTGAGTACATGGTAAGTATTATTTGGGTTTCAACAACAACAAAAAAAATGCTCATTGGAAATACGTTTCTCAGCCCACATTTTTACAAAATGTACAGTAACTTATGTTGCTCTGGGTAAGTTTTGTTGCACATTTCAGAAGACAAATCCACTACAGGGTGCCAAATACATTTTTTTGCAAATCTGATTCTGAAATACATTGCCTAGGGTATGTTTTGTTGTAAGTTTCAGATACACATCCTTCATGTACATGTCCACAAAATGGTGGATTAAGTTGTACATATAATGTAGTCATATACAACTACAAATCATAGATGCACTTAAATGCTTTGTGGTATTTATTATAGCGTAAAGAACTGCATGAACATAATTTTTATACGTCAAAAATATGACTACAAATATCATTAGTGTGAAAAGGAACAAAAGTTGTTGGCTTCATAGAGTTATAACTTAGCTTGTTCAAGGCCTTCGTGAATATGTTATTCCTGAAGCACTCCATAATATAGTAATTCAGTCTTATTTTATCATCACCTTTGGAGTAATCAGACAAAGTAATTAATTTGTACACACCTTGCTAAGATGCACTGCTGTTAATCCTACTACCCAAGCAATATTTTATTGTCATTCTGGTTGAATGCAGTTGATATTACAGTCCTTTGTTTACTAAAACCCACCCTTTTAGCAATTTTCTAATTTTCACTGGTAGGCACACATTACTTGCGGGGAGTGAATAACAGCATGCAGCCGTGGGCCACTTCTGTCGGGAGAAAACAGTTTGGACTGAAACCAGCTAATCCGACCGAAGAAGGGCTCGCTAGTCTTCACAGTGTGTTGCTTCGGAAGCAGCCCTTCCTGTGGAGAGCCGCTCTGCTTTACTACACTGTATACCATGCCACAAACATGAGCTTCAGCCAACTGTTCAGCCATATTGCTCGCTTTGTCCAGGATCCTGCTGTACGCTGGGAATACTGCCTCCGTGCCAAACGGGGACAAACTGATACCTCCAAACCAGGTGAAGTAATTGCTTAAAATACAACTGAGAAATAGATATTTTAAATAAGTGAAATGTTATATTACTTGTTATGTTACTTTAAGTAAGTCAACATTCTGGTCTACTACACTCTGTATACTTACTATTATTATCAGTCTTGATTGTCTAATTGTCTATTTCTATATGTCTAATTCTAATCCATCGGTCTAAATAACAAACCTAGTATCTAGCATAGACTAATTAACTGGGGAGCTTATTGAGACACACTCTCTCTGTTATATACTGGCAAAATAATAAAAAAAACATGCTAGCAAACTGCTATATGTTAGTAATGTTCTTAAAATGTTAGAAACAGACTAGCAATGTAAAAGAAATATGTTAACAACAAGATATAATTAATAAATCACAATTTGGTAATGTTAGCAGCATGCCATCAGCTCATTAAATCATGCTATCTGTGTGTTAGCAAAGAGGTAATACATGCTAGTAATGATAAAAAGTTAATACTTTGTTCAAATTTAAAGAATGTTAGCATATTAAAACATGCTACTTGTGTGTTAGGAAAGTAGTAAAATATGCTAGTAACGTTAAAACTGTTAACCTACATTTTTTCATTTCTAATCTATCTGTAAAAAAACATGCTGGCAAACTTCTATATGTTAGTAATGTGTTTAAAATATTACAAACAGGCTAGCAATGTAAGAAAAATATCTTAGCAAAAAGATTTAATCACAATATGGTAATGTTAGCAGCATGCTATCAGGTTATTAAAACATGCTATCTGTGTGTTAGCAAAGTAGTAAAATATGCTAGTAATGTTAGAACTGCTAACCTACATTTTCTAATTCTAATCTATTTATCTAAGTAACAAACTTAGCATCTAGCATAAACTAATAAACTGAAGAGCTAATTGAGACAGTACCTGACTGAAAAATGCTGATAAAATTAAAAAACAAACATGTTAGCAACATGCTACACGTTAAATATGTTAGTAATGAGTTCAAATGTTACAAACAGGCTAGCAATGTAAAAGAAATATGTTAGCAAAAAGATAAATTTAATAAATCACAATATGGTAACTTTAGCAGCATGCTATCAGGCTATTAAAACATGCTACCTGTGTGTCAGCAAAGTAGTAAAATATGCTTGTAATGTTAAAACAGTTAACCTACATTTTCTAATTCTAATTTATTTGCCTAAATACCAATCCTAGCATCTAGCATAGACTAACTGGAGAGTTAATTGATTTGAGTTAATTGAGTTAAATATGTTAGCCACAAGAAATAATTACTTTAGTTACATTAAACCTTATAACAAAACACAAAATGGTAACATGTTAGCAGCATGCTATCAGCTTATTAAAACATGCTATCTCTTTGTTAGCAAAGTAGTAAAACATGCTAGTAATGATAAAACATGTTAATATTTTGTTAAAAACATGTATACCCTGCTGAAAAATCCAGCTTAAACCAGCCTAGGCTGGTTGGCTGGTTTTAGCTGGTTGACCAGCCTGGGTTTAGAGGGGTTTTGGCCATTTCCAGCCTGGTCTTAGCTGGTCAGGCTGGAAATTGACCAGCCAAATCCAGCTAAAACCAGCTTGACGAGGCTGGACTCCCAGCTTGGCTAGGCTGGTCAAGCTGGTTTTAGCTGGTCATCTCCCAGCCTGACCAGCTAAGACCAGGCTGGAAATGGCTGGAAACCAGCCTGGAAGTGGCCAAAACCCCTCTAAAACCAGCCTGATCGACCAGCTAAAACCAGCCAAACAGCCTAGGCTGGTTTAGGCTGGATTTTTCAGCAGGGTATTGAAACATGCTACCTGTGTGTTAGCAAAGAAGTGAAATATGCTAGTAATGTTAAAAAGGTTAACCTACAATTTCTAACTCTAATCTATCTGTCTAAGTAACAAATCTAGTATCAACTAATAACTTAAGAGCTAATTCAGACACACCCTCTCTGTAGTATGCTGGCAAAATGAAACAAACAAACATGTTAGCAACATGCTGTGCATTAGTAATGAGTATAAAATGATACAAACCAGCTTGAACTATAAACGAAAAACGCAACAAAATATAATTAATTAACTTTAATTACATTAAAACCTTTTAATAAAATTGTAGGTGGGCAAATATTAATTTTTTTAATCTAGACTAATCTCTTTGTAATCTTGGAATTAATCTAGATTAAAATGGCTCATTTAAATTCTGCCAAAGGCATTCAGAATATGTGTGCTACTTAAATAATGAGAACGGGTTTCTCAAACCAGGTGGCGCATTAGACCAGGGGCTCATCTCCTGTTTCCAAAATGCATTACAAACTGCTTGAGAAACTGTTCTACTATGATAATTGGTGATGAAAATAAATGATGTTCAATAAGATGTACTTATTTTTACTGACCTTTTATTCAGTTAAGAATGAATTTTAACCTATAGGTCTACATGAGCTCGAAACAGCGATTTTTGACCACCTTAATCCGACTAAAGTAATTACTGAACTAAACAGAAATGGAATTAGGACATGTGCAGTATGCATATATTAGTGGCATTATTAAAGTAAAAACCGCAATCAAATTGTTACCGTCATGTAATACTTTTTGCGATATCGACTTTTTGTCGATATTTTTTTATTGCGCGATAAGAGTCTTACGTTAACGCCGATAATGGTCTGCCACTAAGTAAAATACAATATGTTAACATTGCAGCGTGCTATCAACTTATTACAACATAATATCTGTTTGTTAGCAAAGATGTAAAAAATGCTAGGAATTTTAAAACATGTTAGTAACATGCTTACAACATGGTTAGCATTTCTCTATAAAAATCAACTACAGCTTTAATAATCCCATGGTAACTAACAATTTACTGCACTAACCCCATTTTAGCTGTGGTATTTGTAGTAAATCCATAGATAAATACAGACAGTAATCAATATGCCAAATAATCATGGTTATTGAATCACAGCTACAGTATAATAAAATAATTGTTAGTTTTTACAAAGCAACTAACCATGTCAACTTGTTAGATAACACTACAGAAAACGTTCAAACATTATTTTTTGGTTGTTCATATTGACACTGTAATGTTTATTTTTTTGTAAATGTGTTTCTACAGGTTGCTTCAGTAAGGATCAAGTCTACCTTGATGGCATTTTAAGGATTTTACGCCACAGGAGGAACATTGATTTCAAGATATTAACTGCTCTTGGCAAGGCATGTTCTATTAATGCTAGCTAATTTTAAAGGATTGTTTCACCCCAAAAATTTAATTCTGTTATCAATTACTCACACTCATGTTATTCCTATCCTATGAGATCCTTTGTTATATTTGAAAGCCAAATTAAGATATTTGAGATGAAATCTGAGAACTCTCTCATCTTCCATAGACAGCAACGATAAATAAAGTCTGGAAAAGGACCCAAAACATTGTCAGAGCATTAAATGTGACTTCAGTGGTTTAACTGAACATGCGCCCTGATCTGATGCAGAAGATAAGACATCAAACAAAATCAATTGTGATTAATTAATTTTTTTTCACACACAAAAATATTAATTATCAAGCAACGAGAATAATTTTTTGCGTACATGAAAAAAAATAACGACTTTATTTAACAGTTATTTTGCGCACATTCATTTTGCACCTCTGACTTATTACTTTGGTTGTGCCTGTGCTTTGTTTAGAAGAATTAGAAAACTAAATTTCTTGTTTCTAAATTTCTAAATTTCTACATTATTTTAAAGAGCCGCTATTATGTAGTATAAAAGGTCATATTTTGGTTTTGGGGGTCTCCAACAACAGGCTGATATGCATCCAAAGTCAAACAGCACTTTCATTGTCTTATAATATGCATTTATTTTTACCTAATTATCCCAAAGACTAACATTCAGCAATTCATTTGTTCCCAAACCCCTCCTTTGTGTAAGGCTAATCTGCTGTGATTTGTCCAATGACGCAGTCTGTTGTGATTGGTTGACTGGGTTTAGCGCGAGACGGAGAGAAATGCCCACTACGGTGACAGTATGAAGTAGCACAGAGTATGTGAGAGCCCAATGCAGGAATGCAATAAAACAATGCAGTTAAACACCAGCAAATTACTCTACTCTTAACCCTAACTTCAATTAATAACAACATACATTAAGTATTAATCTATGCAGTAGCAAAAGCTGAACAATTAAGTAAATTGACCGCGCCATGCGTGTGTAGGAACACCTGATGGTGGCCATAGCAAAGACAAACGGCAGAGGATTGCGAGTTCAGAAATGCATTTAAATCGGTAAAAGAAGAAGCGTGCATCATGTTTTCAACGTTGATTTGGACAAAATAATAGATAAGTGATTACAAGCTACATGAAGCGATTACAAGTTAAAACACACAATTAAACACATATTTTGCAAACTACAGAAAGCTAGGCAACAATTTTAATGACACATGTTATGATCGGGAGGAAGAAGAAACTGGTCCATATGAATTGCAACAGTTACTGATAAAGTCCAATACATAATAGTTTCTGCTGCTCCTTCCTTTAATAGCAGTCATCAGAAGAATGGCAAGAACAAACACAGCACTAGGTTAGCTATACTGTGGTATTGTTATGAAAATGAACTTTAATCCTTTATTCCCCGCAGCCGAATTTCCATTTGTCAGGGATCATCATCATCCTGTCATGATCAGTCCCGTGATCCCCGTGCTCTGCTAGTGTCACGATTTACCAGAACTGGCACTACAGATTTGGTGATGTATCGTATTAACATTGACACTTTCAGGCAAAGATCCCAACATGATTCATTTATTCGACTCTGAGTCGACGTAAAGAATTAATAGTTTTAAACACGATGCACCTTCAAATTTATACCTCAGCTGGATGTTTTCATTCACCTAGTGCTTTGTACACTCGGTATGGAAATTCATTTTTTTAAAAACCCATATTAGGGGCTCTATGATGTTATGTGCACAAAAAAGGATTTGTATAGCTTGATATTTTTTCTATTAAACCAGTGAAATAACATAGACTTTGAACATCTCAGGACTATTTCTATTTATAGAATCTCAGAGAGCTTTCAGATTTTATCTTAAATATATTAATTTGAGTAAACATGCATTTTAGTGGACTGGAATGACTTGACGGTGAGTTATTAACAGGGCCAGATGGAATCTGCGGACGTTTTTTGCTATTTCTGTGGAGAATTTTGTTAAAAATCTGCGGATTTCTGTGGAATTATTTTGGGAGTATCCAGTATCATAACTAAAACCTTAATATATTAAATAAAAAGTAAAAAATTACTAAATAAAACTTAATAAATTCAGATTTACGCATTTACTCAAGTAAACAAACAGAATTAATAATGGGCTAAAAATCTGCGGAATTCTGTGCGCGCAGCATCCGTGTGGGCCTAGTTATTAATAACAGAATTTCCATTTTCAAATTTGCCGATTATTTAATGAACCATTGCTTTTAAGAGTGTATGTATGTGACACTTTCTGCGATGGCTGTTTTCAGGTTTCTTATGAAGACGTGGAGAGACTTCGGCATTCAGCTGTTCTACACGGAACTAGGATCCCTCACTTCATGCAGGATGAGGAACGGTACCTTCAACACCTCGACCACATAGTCACAGTGAATGAACTGAGTGATGCAGAGCTTCGAGAGCTCATACCATGAAGATTTTAGTGTTAGGCTTTCATTTACAAACCATCATTGTTGCAAAAAAAAAAAAAAAAAGCCTTTTTAATATATAATTTTACCCAGGCCAAAAACACAACGGTCTCTGCAAAGCTAAGGTTTTTAAAACATCAAGTTGATTTTATCTTGGGTTTTATTTTTTTATTTAATGAAGGCATGATCCATGATGATCAGTTAAAGAAATATGTAAAAGTATTAAATACAGCATGACTGGTGTAGTAGTTTGCTACATCAAGTGCCATATTACTGGGCAAGTCTGTTTACAAATACAATGATTGTCTGTTTTGTAAAACCATATGACTCTCAGGCATGACAGACATGTTTGTTTTTGGATTCTCACATATGTAAGGTATGTTCGGAATAGCATACTACCATACTAATACTAGATTTGTAGTATACCATGTACTGACATGCTAAATTTCATTATACATGGTGTAGTACAACAAGCCAAATTGTGCAATATACAATCACAGTACTGTGCTAAATACTGTAATGCAATGAGAAAACTTGATCTTCTCTTTCCAGTGCTGAACTGAAATAGTGCTTTTTTTCTTTTGATTGATCCAGAACTAAATGGGAATGCCAAATATTTGTTGGCCATTGGATGTGCTTTTTTAAAACATGCAATATACTTTGCATACTGTTTTTTAACATACTACAAGGAAGTACTCTAGTATTCCATTCCGAACGCCTCATACTCATGAGAAGCTGAAAAATGGTCACGTAGCATTTTAACTGCACCTGTACTGTAATGGGCACACACTGCTATCTTGCTAGTTATCGATATCACACAGGCAGAACAACACGAGCACTGAATCAAATATTCCACCCAGGCAGTGTTTATATGAAAATCTGAGCACTTCATTAAGCGTTTTCTGTTAGGTTCTTAAAAGTTTTGTTTTTGCTATTATTTATTTTATTTATTCTTTGTTTTCCTCCTGTATTCATGTTAAGCACTGAATGTCTGTGGTATTAGCTTTATACACGGTAGGCTTTTTTTCTTCTACTTAGTATAGCAAGCAATGCAAAAAGACACCAAGGCTGATTGAGCTCAGCAAACGTTCACTGAGAATTACACTAAGAATAAAATTTGCCTTAATTTCCCCATCAGAGCTTATGAAATAGTACTTAAAGTGCCCCTATTATGGGTTATAAAATATTCATATTTTGATCTAGGGTATCCCTAACAACAGGCTGATATGCATGAAAGGTCAAAAAACACTTTCACCGTAGTATAAAACACACTTATTTTTACCCTATTGTCCCAACAACTCCTATATGATTTGTTTGCCGATTAATTTTCCAAACTCCTCCTTTGTGTGACAATAATGGTTTGAGGGAGAGGGGTTAAAGATTTCCTGAGTCTGAATGTGCGAGAAGTGAGCGGGCAGTGTTTTGTTCAGACGCCATGAGAAATTATGAAAGCTCTTTCGCTACTGAATAATAAGAATAAAAAGGTTATTGTGACTTTTAAGTCTGAATTCTTTTATAAAAAAAGTGTCAATTCTGGGAAATAAAGTCCAAAGAAATCAGAAATCTGACTTTATATCTCAGAATACTGACTTAAAATGTCAAAATAACTCTTTTTTATTATTATTATTCAGTAGCGGGAACAGGCTTCCATATGAAATGACGATTCATATTAACAACTCTGTCAACTCTCTGTTCTTGGGTCAAGAACTTTATATACGGTGCACTATTAGATTTATACCTCAGATGGATGTTTTCATGCACTTAGAGCTGTGTTACACAGCATGAAATGTAATTTTGGAAAACCCATAATAGTGGCACTTTAAAGTAGAGATATTTTGAAGAATGTTGGAAACCGTTGACATCCATACTATAATTTTTTCTGCTATAGATGTCAATGGCTAACAGTATTTCGGTTGATAATCATTGTTCTTCAGTGAGCACCCTTGGTGTCTGATTAGCCATGCTAATGTGATGTGGCACCTTTATAAGAGAGCTGCCACTGCATCCTCTGCCTTTCGTACCTGTTTAAAGCAGTCCAGCTTCCTCACTGTGTATTTGAAGATTGTGACGGACTCAGGAAGAAAAAAAAAACAATGGGAGGTCATGTGGATGTGCCTTATTTGGGTTCAAAACTCATGTGTCATGTCATAGCTACATGTTATATGCTTGAAATTACATATCCATTTGTATTTATTACCACTGTCAGTATTGCACGAATATTGCACATTTCACGTTGCAGTTATCTAATTAAATTGTACACTATGTCCCTGTGTTCAAGTCTATGACTGGTGAATTTCATTGAAACACATCATCGTATACTAAATCTTAATAGTGTTTGAATGAACAATCCATTCATTAAATACTGCACATTTCATACAAGTAGAATCATTTAATATACAAACTTATATAATTTGGTAACATTACAAGAAGCTATCATTTGGGGAAAAAATTTACACAGCTTTCTTGTTTAAGTGTTATTAAAAAACTATTGATAACTTTAATTAATACACATACTATACAGATGTAGATATAGTTTAGTATGGATGGGAGACCACATGGAAAAGCTTGGTTGCTGCCGGAAACGGTGTTGGTGAGAGTAGCAGGGAGCGCTCAACCTTCAGTTTATGTGGGTCATCCCAGTATATTGATGCGGACTCTATACTGCTCAGTGAGTGCTGTCTTTTTGATGAGACATTAAACTAAAGTCCTGACTCTATATGGTCGTAAAAAATCCAAGGATGTCCTTCAAAAAAATAAAAAATAGTAGGCCAAATTTGCCCACTAGCCTCTGTCCATCATGTCCTCCAAACCTCCCCCATATCATAATTGGCTTCATCACTGTCTCCTCTCCACCAATCAGCTGGTGCCTCATGTATCAACGTTGCATACACACTTTGCGTACACATTTTCACGCTCACGTTTGGATTTACTAATGATGAAATTAACGTGAGAATGTGCATTGGTCCGTGCCAACTTCATATCTGGCGTACGTGCATTTCTTGTGTGTGTTTGTTTTATTTTCAATGGGGACTTCTAGAGGCAATTAAGATAAATTGCACACTACAAAGTATCGCACCAACAAAGTGTCCTGGCAACTGGTTCTTCCCCAAGGGAACTGGCAGAACGCTTGGGATTAAGCCAGTCGCCTTTGAGCCGTTATATGACAGCTGTATGGGATGGGATTATCCGCATGTCTAGCAGCTATATAAGGTTTCCATACCATACAGTTGACCAGCCAAACATTAAAGCGCAATTTGAGCGATCGCCGGCTTTCCGAATGTAATCAGAGCGATCGACTGCACGCACATTGCTATAAGAGTGCCATCTGAAGACGAATTTGCAAAAGTGAATCGGAAACATTTTCATTCAATGAATGTGCAAATAATATGGTTTGCTCAAATGCGCTTAATTAATATTGTGGCCAGGTGGCTTTAATCAACCCACGATTAATTCATTCTCACAAACAGCATGATTAGGATGAGGATCCAAGGTGTCAGGGTGCACAATGGGTGGCTTCTTGTTGTATTAAAAGATGTTATTCCAACTGAGTTTTTTTTATTTATTTTATTGAGCGTAATTATTTAACTTCATATCAGGAGACCATGTTTCTCCATTAAAGACGTGGCTGTAAACCCCCTCAACAAACTAAAAACTGACCAAGAGCGCAGATACAATGATGCCCATCCTCGCACTCGGTCAGTAGAGCAGGCAATTGGGCAGCTGAAATGCTGGTGGCGCTGCCTTGAGAGCGGAGGGGTGCTGCTATACCGTCCTAACAAAGTGCTCCTCTAATACATCTGTGTCTCCCACAGACACTGATACTACTCCCGACAGTAAAGTGTCACCTGCAGTTGAGACAACTCTCTCCTCAAAGGGTGTTAGTTCAGCGTCCCCTGTTCCCCCGCCTGTTTGGTCCATACTTTGACGGTGCACTGCTGTTCTCCTCTTAACCTGCACCTTTACATCAGACCATTTATTTTTTAATTCGTTCACAGTGCCATGTTCAGACCTTACTGCATTAACCGCGTCAGATAAACTCTCCCACTCTATTTTTTTTTTCCTTTTTTATTAATTCCGGAGGACAAATTTGCAAATAACACAGTTTTTCTCCAGTCTACCTCCGATAGGAGCACCTCCAATTCACATTCTGTGAAGTTTCTCTTCTTGTGTGCTTTTGCCATTGCTTTTTCCTTTAAAATTACCTTTCTTCACCATTCTGATGCTCGGTTTGAACTGCAGCAGATCTTCTTGATCATGTCTGCATGCCTAAATGCATTGAGTTACTGCCATGTGATTGCCTGATTAGAAATTTGTGTTAACGAGCAGTGGGACAGTTGTACCAAATAAAGTGGCCTATGAGTGTATTTATTCCTGTGCATTTGATGACATAGTCTAGTTTTGGGCTATTCTTAGACAGCTAAAACAAGGCTAAGGCTGCGGTCACACTGCACTTTTCTTCCCATCGACTTCCATTTATACACACGCACACGAATGCGTCAAACCGAAAATGAAAGCTCATGCGACAAGTTTCGCAGTTCACTGCGTTAAGAAGTTCAAGCTTAGTGAACTCTCACCTGCAATATTGAATCACATGATTGCGTGAGACCAATCGAGGATCAAAACATGACCTCTCAGCACAGAAATGTAAAACATGGACCAATCACACACTCTTTTTTTAAATGTCTAATTTATCTTGTTTAATCCTGCCCCTTATCACAGTGCCATGCAACAGAATTTCGCACACACAAAATCTAGTGTGACCACAGCTTAAATTTGGGCTGTCAGTGAGACATCTGCTTAAATAAAAGTGCCATTACTGCCTTCCTAAACAGACAACTCATGCATTACAGTGTCTTTGTAAGTTATGGATATTCTGCTCTTGTAGGCTGAATGAATGTTTGAAATAACTGAAATACTGCGTAATAATATGGAACTGTAATGTGGTCAAGACCTGCCAGAAACTACTTTAATTGTGGGATTCTCTGAAATTAATGGCACCATACCTGACAACATTTGTCTTTTAAAATCAGGGAGACCAAACCACGGGATACGAGAGGGGTATTTCGCAAACAGTAAAGCTTAGGGGGGAGGAGTGCGAGTAACAAACTAAAGAGCCGGGGGGTGGGGTTTTGGGATCCTCGTCTGTACTACCAAGGTCAGCGATCCAGGGACTGTACCAAATAGCTGATGGGGGAGGGTGAAATTCCAGGAGTTTTCCGAGAGACAGAACAAAACGGGAGATGGATCTGAAATACAGGAGACTCCTGGGAAAAAACAGGAGTGTTGGCAGGTATGAATTGCACACTTTAAAACACTGATCAACCTATCAGAATCATGCATTCAACAGCACCACAGTGTAACATCCAATTAAAAAATAAAAAAAGGAACAGATCAGGCAGAATTAAAAACGGTTTGATTTAATATATCTTATTTTCAATAAATTGCAGTAAAGCCTCCATACCTGACAATACTATAGTTTATAATCTGAGCTCATATCAGCAGGGCAAGTCATTGAACAACACAATCTTCCAGTACATAATGCAACCAGGATGAGGAGCCCCGTCAGCCATCAACAGCCTGAGAATCATTGAGGAAAGAGCAGGCATTCTTTCCCAGCCTTAATATCATAGCTTAATTCAGTGTTGTTCCAAAAAACGAAATGGAGATGACCAACTCAAAGGGAGAGAAAGAGAGAGAGAGAGAAATGGGTGGAGGGAGGAGAAAACACCAGTTTGGTACCTAGATAACAATGGCAAGCAGCACTAATACAAAGTGAATGTAGGAGAGGGACTACAGCCCGTTGTGTTCATTCTGTACAAGTCTTGTGTTGCTTAATAACTTCTTTCTCCAGTAAACTGAAGCTTCACACCTGAAAGGCAGCATGTCTCTGCACGACACGTTGAGGTAAAAAGGTTTTCCTAAAAGACAAAGATTTCAAAATTAATCAATGATTTTTTTTTTTTTTTGGAGGGGTAAGTTCAGGTTGAGTCGCTCTTACCTGCTTTTAGCCCATCATGTTGTGGTTGAGCTGCTTATTGCCAGTGCGCCTTCTGAGTTTGACAGAGGCTGTCCCTTCAACACAGGATCTACAGAATATGGGTTATTAAACAACAGTTTATTTAAAAATATATATTATTAAAGAGTATTTTTCAGTTTTATGTAGGAAGAAATTAAAAAATAAATAAAAATAAAAAATAGCAATATGCTAGTATCCAATGCTTGACATTTACACCCGCCAAATGCAGGTAGATTTGGCAGGTTAGATAGACACTCCCACTAGCCACTTTGGCTGGTTGAAAATGGTTTACTTAAAAGCAAGTTTCGACAATGGTTCAACATTAGGGACCACTGCCCATAGCAAACTCACACCCTGACCTGATGCAGGAGAAGAAATAAAAGTAACCAAACTCATGCTTCTCTAAGAAATTAATCTTCCTGACACAACTTCCACTCCAAATTGTGTGTTGATGCTTAATCCTTATAGAGAAGATGAAAGTCAACAGTTTTGTTGTGTCAGCAATATTTAGGATGATCTCATCTTAAGCAAATGGTGACCAAGTTTAAACGGTGATGGGTGTGGAACACTGGGGTGTCGAAACTTCATTATCATACAGAGCACAGCTGTGACGGCAGCAAACAAGCAACTTCATTAACATTCAGGGAAGGAAAGTAAAACTGTATTAAAGGATTGAGTTTAAGAATGTTCAGGGTTCATTATGTTTTCACTGAATACATGGTACTGTGTGGTACTTTGAAGATCTCAAAGTTCTTTTTCTTCTCACAGGAAATGTTTTGGCAATAGCCTTTTTTCAACTATTAAACCATTCTATCTGATTAACCATTCCATTCCATGCAGAATAAGTCCAGTTAGCACAAAAAAAAGAGATGCTTTTTCCACTGAGTTGTATGTAACTGAGGCCAGCTAGTGAAGTGCTGTGCAGGCGAAGACAAAATATAGTCGTTAGGGCCATGGTCTTTAGGCCCCGTTTACACTAGTGCGTTTTAGTTTTAAAAAGGCGTTTTAGAATGGAAACGATCTGAGTCCACACTAGCGTTTCTGGACAGCCAAACGTTAAAAACACACATCACTTTACCACACACACACACTCTGGCATGCGCTGCAGCATATCTACCGAGACCAGAGCTTTGCTCGTCGGACTGCTCATCAAGAATCTCCTGCTGATTAAATCTTACTATATTTGTTAAACATGATATTTCATTCATCTTGTTGTCTTTATCTAACCACATATTCCCAGACTTTGGTCTTTTGAATCTGACTTGTTCTCAGGTAACGTGTTTTGGCTGAGCGCAATAGGTTAATAATTAATGTAACCACGTACATTCTCTATATTGACTGATTGTTTTTATTTCCTATAAATGTATAAACTTATTGTAGGTTATACTTTTATAATGGCCGTTATTGAATATTAAAATTGATATTCAGCAAAAGAGAGGGTATGTTTCATATTTTCAATGAAAATGAAAGGAGGCAGTTATGTTATAGGCCCCCGTCTTGTTATACATAAAGTGAAAATGACGCTCATATATGCATCACGATGCAGTATGTTGAGTTGTTAATATCAAAATGAAAATAGGCAGTTCCTTAAATCATTTCATTGTTGAGAAAGTTAAACGACGAAGCCAGGGTGAATGAGGTTATTAAGAACACCCTATGTGAATGAGGTTATTAGGAACACTGTTCCCTTTGAAGATTTACCGGACATGTCCTCGTGAGTTAGTTTTCCATATCAAACTTGCGAAGTCTGAACTTACAAGGAGAAGATGCGAGACTGAACTGTGTGTGTTAGGCTACTTAATATTGAGGAAAAGCCCCATTCAGAGAGGTGAATGTCTGCAGCCATGCCTTCATTTTCACATGTCTCTGTTTTCCTCTATCCACACTACGACGGTGCAGCAGTGTTTTAGAATGAAAACGTCCTCTTCAGCGTTTCCAAAACGCTCCCATTTTCGGCACTCGAAAACTCTGGCGTAGTGTGGATGGATGACGTAACCGTAGCAAAACTTATGAGTTTTAAAACGAAAACGCATTAGTGTAAACAGGGCCTAAGCCTCCTTGTTAGAGCAACCGACTCCCAGGTCATCGGTACAATCCCAGCTCAGAGCGGGTTGGGTGCAGTAGAACCGGCTGGGTTACATTTGTGCCAAAACCCTGGATGGGAGTGCGGTTTAGGTGGGTGATTGTAATGGAGGCCAGCTAGTGAAGTGCTGTGCAGGTAAACCCCACTCCTCTGACCTTTAAAGGTGCTCTAGCGACAGACGCTAGGGGCCATGGTCTTTAGCCTCCTTGTTAGAGCAACCGACTCCCATGTGGAAGGTCGCTGGTTCAATCCCAGCTAGGACTGGCAGGGTACATGTATAACAGAGCTTTTTGCAATGTAATGCAATTGTGCCATTTGTGGTGACGCAAGTCTAATGTAAACATTGATATGGATGATGGCTTTTCCACCTTCAGGACAAATGGTTAAGTTTGCACAACCATTCCGTTTCATGCTAATCCAGGCCAGTCAGCACAGAAACAGTTTTATTTTCCACTGTGGTGCAGATAACAGAACATTTTGGAATGCAATACAAATGTGCCAGTTGTTGCCATGGTTATGCAAATGCAACAAATAACATGGATGAAGACGAGATATTTCTCTTTTTGGAGATATTTGTCTTACTGATATTTTGTTGAATAACAGTAAAAAATGAATCAATCAATAAATAAATAAATAGCAACTTTCGCCTAGCCAGGCTTACTTGGAAACAAATAGAACCATACCTGACTGATCTTGGAATGTTTTGGCATGATCTTGGAAAAGTGTTTTGGGACTATTTACTTTGTGGTACAGCAATGAATAAATAAATATTGTGCTTCCAAGCTATGGTAAACCTGCCAGCCAGGCAATAGTTTGGCACGGTTTAAGGCGAGCCCAATTTGTGATTGTGCCGTTCCAAGCTTACCTAAATACCATACTTGACTGATCATAGAATGGTTCAGCACAATACTTAAAAAATCCAGAAAATGAATTGAGAACATCTCATGACTGTTCCGGTTTATAAAGGATGAGAAATCTCTCTGATTTCATTTAAAGTGTCGTCAATTGTGTTTAAAAGACACACAAAGGTTTCAGGGGATTGAAATGACACAAGAGTAACTAATAACAGAATTTACATTTTTCAGGGTCAATTAATCCTGTAATAAGATCTAAATAAAGTAGAGAAGTAGAGAAAGACAGTGCTCTCACAGAAGTAAGGGTGTTCCATGGCCTCTTGAGCAGTCAGTCTCTGCTGATGATCGTAACGCAGCAGTTTATCCAGCAGATCCAGAGCTTCTGGACTCACCAGGTGCTGATTCTCCGGCAGAACAAAGTTCTCCCAGCGTTTGCGTGTCTGCCTGAACAGGTTTGCCAATTCAAAAATTAAAACCATGTAACTATTTCAAGTCAGTTTATAGATGTCATTTTCCACACAACTAATAGGACCATACAGAATATTCCCATAACAGACCACAAGGTTTTGTTTCCTGATTTTACTTGCATGTCAAAATCTAGATGTTTTTGTTTCTGAAGCAGAACTGATCATTACAAACTCGATATGTGCATCAAAAACAGCTCTGTACACAGATCTTCAACAAATGACAAACGTGAATGATGAAGGACTCACTGGCCGAGAAGATCTTTGAAGCGTGTGTCCAGCTCAATGTGATACTTGTTCAGGTAGCTAAACAGCTCTTCGGTTCCAAGAACCTTGGCGATTCTGACCAGCTGTTGCAAAAATTCATCTGGTCAGCATCCGGAACATTTTAAAACTTCATACTTTCTTTACTGACAAATAATTGAAGTCATACCTGGTCATAATTGTCTTGCCCATGGAAAAATGGCTCTTTCTGAAAGATCATACTGGCTAACATACAGCCTAAGCTCCACATGTCCAGACTGTAGTCATACATCTGCAAAACATTTTGGAGGCATAACTTTAATGTCTTATGAAATTGTGGGAATACATGAAGTTTTCATAAGACTGGCTCTTGTATGTGCAATCAAAGTTCTATTCAGACAGTAACTGTTTTGTGAGAATAAAAAAAAAAATTACATACAACCTCAGCTGTGAAACTCCTGAGAAAGTACCGCTCTCAAGATCAATAACATGATTATCAGTAAACAAACTGGCTTACACTACCTGACTAAAGTGTTGTGGACGGTATCAATTGTAAAAGCAACAAATAATAACTTGACTTCTAGTTGATCATTTGAAAAAAAGTGGCAGAAGGTAGATTTTTCAGATGAATCATCTGTTGAACTGCATCCCAATAATCACAAATACTGAAGACCTATTGGAACACGGATGGATCCAAGATTCTCATAGAAATCAGTCAAGTTTAGTGAAGGTAAAATCATGGTTTGGGGTTACATTCAGTATGGGGCAATAAAGAATTCAAGAGATCTGCAGAGTTACAACACACAGGAGAGGGCAAATTCTTCAGCAGGATAGCGCTCCTTTTCATACTTCAGCCTCCACATCAAAGTTACTGAAAGCGAAGGTGCTGCAAGATTGGCCAGCCAAGTCACCAGACATGAACATTATTGAGCATGTCTGGGTGAAGATGAAGGAGGAGGCATTGAAGATTGATCCAAATAATCTTGAACTCTGGAAGTCCAGCAAGAACGCTTTATTTTCCATTCCAGATTACTTTATTATAAGCTATTTGAGTCATTGCAGAGATGTATGGATGCAGTCCTTCAAGTTCATGGGAGTCATACACAATATATATTCCTTCTCCACTTCATCATAACTTTATATTCTATAATGTACATTATTTCTGTTAAGTGACATTTGTCTAAACAAAACAAAGTCAGACCTTACTGTCCTAATTAAATAATTAAAAATCAAGGAAGGATCATATTTTACTTTGTAAAACCTGGATAGGAAACAAGACTTTTATCAGGTAGTGTATATTATTGTTATTATTATTTAAAACGTACCACTGAAGGCAAAATAATACACCTTCTGTGAACTTTTCATTTGTTTTCAGATATTTCCAAATTATGTTTAAAAGAGCAAGGCCTCTTTCACAGTATTTCCGATATTTTCATTCTTTTAGTTTGGCTAAAATAAAAGCATTTTGTTAAAATAATTTGTAAGGTCAATTGTATTAGCCCTCTTAAGAAATAATTGTTTATTTGATTGGCTTTAAAAACAGCTGTTGTCTACTCACTTGCCTAGTTAAACTTATTAACCTAGTTAGACCTTTAAATAACACTTATAACTTTAATAACTCCAGACTAACATCTTGAAAAACTTTGCAAAATCTATTGAAAAATCTCAGTTAAAGAGGACTATGGAGAAGTCTTTAAATTTCGCATGAGGGCTAATAAGTTAGCCATTAAATGTACTAAATAGAAAAAAAAATGTCACTATGGACAAAAATATCTGTCATTGTACATCTGAATTGTGGTAGAATCAAACTTTGACATTTAGAACTTTGCATTTGTCTATACTTATTCATTCATTCGTTCATTCTCTTTTCGACTTAGTCCCTCTATTAATCAGGGGTCACCAAAGCAGAGCAAACTGCTAACTTTTCCAGCACATGTTTTACGATGCAGATACCCTTCTAGCTGCAACCCATCACTGGAAAAAAGTTTAACTTACCCAATTCACCTATAGAGAATGTCTTTTTGGACTTGTTGGGAAAATCAGAGCACTTGGAGGACAACCATGCAAACTCTGGGAGAACATGCAAACTCCACACAGAAATGCCAACTGACTGAGCTGGAACTCAAACCAGTGACCTTCTAGCTATGAGGCAACATTGCTACCAACTGCGGCACCGCAACACCCATCCACGCTTACTGTTACTACCAAAAATGTTTATTGTCACTACTGACTTAAATTTGATGTCATGAGCAGGACTGATAGCCATGTGACAAATAAATTCTTGAATTCACTTTTTTATATACTAGTAACAAATTTATTGAAATAGTGTAGAAAAAATACAATAGAATGAAAATATGCGAAAATAGTAAGAAATCATTTAATTATTAACAACTGAACAAAATAAAATCTATAATTGACATTAAGACATATGTAAATATTTTACATCATTACTGATAAAAAGAATATGTCGGTTTTTTTGTGTTTTTATAATTAGATAACATGAATAGAGCTAGTGCATCGCTTGTCAAGTGATGATGAAGATTTTTTATTTAAAGCCATGTCAGCAACAAAGGCTGTTTTCATAGAAAGAACATGTATTAATAAAAATACAATTAAAAACAACATACAAATGAACACAGATCATAAAAGTTTTTTTAGCATTAGAAAATGATAAACATTCTAAACGTTTTTATGGTGACACTTGCTAAAAATGTTGAAGTCAAGTGAAGTGACGTGTGGACACATCTGTGAACACACACAAACCATGAACACACACCCTCAGCAGTGAGCAACTATGTTGCTGCGGCATCCAAGAAGCAGTTGGGGGTTTTTGGTGCCTAGCTCAAGGGTTTCACCTCAGTTGTGGTATTCAGGGTGGAAAGAAGTGCTAGATATTACCTCCCCCCACTTACAATCCCGCCCGGAGAGTTCAGGTTACAAGTCTGACTCACTAACCATTATGCCTTCACTTTATCACAGTTTGCTTAGCACTGTCATTTATTACTCATTTATTACATTTATTATTATACCGGTTAATAAATTATAATATTTAACAAAAATAAAATTGGAAATCTTTTTGCTTTCTATTTACTCTACCAAAAAGATGGGCATTATTTTAAGAATTAAACATATTAACACTAGTTCTTAATTAAGGGTAAATATCTGACCATGACTTCTTGTTTGATTGGTTTAATTTAATGTTTTACAAACCCTGATTTATAAAAATAAATATATTTTACAACCCAATTTAAAAAATGTAAGGCCACACTTAGTTTAAATGTACAATTCTTGCTATTAACTAATACTTTTAGCTTAATAAACTCCTAATAAGCTGCTTATTAATAGTTATTAAAGGTATAGTTCACTCAAACACTAAAATGTACTTACCATTTACTCATTTACATGAGTTTCTTTCTTCTGTTGATCATAAAAGAAGATATTTAAAAAAAAAAGCTGAAACAATTGACTTCCATAGTATGTCCTACTGCAGAAGTCAATGGTTACAGGTTTTCAGTTTTCTTCAAAATATCTTCATGTGTTCAACAGAAAAAAATATATACAAAAAGAAAGTCAAACAGGTTAGAAACAAGTAAACAGTGAGTCAAATATGACAAATTTTATTTTTGGGTGAACTATCCCTTTAAGGTAGTAGTTATGTTAAGGTATTTGGTAGGATTAGGAAGGTATAATAAAAGTAATTTCTTATTAGCTACCAATAAACAGACAATATCTTGAAAATAGACAGGTAATGATCTAATGGTGATAGTAAGAATAAGTACCTAAACTAAAGTGTTACAGTATTTAAACCAAATACCAAATACTATAAATTACAACCCATATATAATTAGCCCATTTCAAAAATGTGCATGATTTTGTTCTTTTTTTTTCCCCGCCATTTACTTTTTAAATGCATCCACTCACTGTAGTGGAGCAATAGTGCAATATGTTATTATTTTTGTAAACCACTAAAGTAAACAAATAAAAAAGTCAAATACTTAAGCAGCACACATTACTACAAAGGGCAACAGTTGCTGTTTAGCCCTAAGGTTTTGGAAATACCCTATCTTGTAAACAAGATTTGGCAAAAAAATGAAAGACTAGTGTTTGTGAATGACACAAATAACAGAACATCCCCATGAGAAACAATTACAGACGCTAAAGATGAAAATAAATGTTTGATTTCCACAAGGGGGACACATTTTAGCTGCTATTCTTGTAGAAATCTAAATATTCCAAAATTTCTAAATGAATATTCGTAATTTCTAAATGAATATAAAGCACACAACATACCTGATAGTCAACTAGCAGTTCTGGTCCCTTATATGATCTTGAAGCAACCCTTACATTGTACTCCTGTGCAGGGTGATAGAACTCAGCAAGACCCCAATCTATAAGCCGCAACTACATCCACGAAAAACAAAGACAAAAAAAGACAGAGAAAATAAAAACACACATTCAAACACAAATTCTAAATCCAATAACATCAATGCTAAAGAAATATTTTATTTTAAAAAATTATAATTCCCCCAATAATGACAGTGTTCTTATCATTTACTTATCCTACACTTGTTTCAAACCTTTATCAGTTTCTTTTTTTATTAAACACAAAAATATATTCTGAAGAAAGCTGAAAACCTGCAACCATTTTCGTCCGTAGTATTTGTTTTTCCTACAGTGGAAGTCAATGGTTACATATTTTCAGTTTTCTTCAAAATACATTTCTTTTGTGTTCAACAGAATAAAGAAAGCTTTTTGGTGGGTGATGCGGGTGAACTATCCCTTTAATCGTTCTACCTTTCTCATTTGGTGGTCTATCATGACATTATGAGGCTTGACGTCGCGATGCATGATGCCCATGCTATGAGAGTAATCCAGCGCCTGCGAGAAGACACAGCACATGCTCACAGCACACTTTCTCCTTGAAAATAAGTGAAAGTGTAATCGTCGTTTAATATGCTTACCTTCAGAAGTTCATACAAGTAAAATCGGATGTCAAAGTCTGTTAGTCTTTGATAGAGATCCTACAAGCAAAAACAAGACAACATATAGTAAGTTTTAAAACATTTGAGTGAAACTGACATTTTTGGTCAAATTCCTGCCATATACATTGACCTTATTCTTCACGTACAAGTGGGCGCAGCCATTGAAAATGGAATGGCATTCATTTTTTGATGTTAAAAATAGCTTGTAATGCTGTTTAATGTTGCAAACTTTTTTTATGTCATTCATTTGTTTTATATATATTTATAAACACATTGAAAAGGGGTTTAAAACTTAGTTACTACAGTGCAGCTGCCCTATACAGTTTAGTTCCAGCCCTGCTTCAACACACATGCCTGTACGATTCAATCAAGCCTGAAGAACTCAATTAGTGATCTGGTGTGTTTGATAAGGGTTGGAACTAAATTGTGACACTTAGGGTGCTTTCACACCTGTGAATCGATTCAGTTGTTCCGAAACAGAGATTAAAATTGTTACATTGTTGCTCTTTGCTCTTGGAGCGGTTCGCTTTCACACTGCAAAGTTTCTAATTGGACCAAAAGAGCTAAAACAAGTCACGTGCGAGTAAACTCTCCTTACACTGGTCAGAGTGTCAGGGTTTATTTTGCAGCGTCCCGCTCAGCTGTCAGGAGAGGTGGTGGTTTGGTGGTGATTGACAGGGTGAGCGCGCGTGACGTGTCTGAGGAGAGATGCGGTGGGGAGGGGTGAGAAGGGTGCGCGACGATGCCTATTTGAGGACTGGGAGAGAGACGCGAGATTACCGGGAGATCATCACTCGTTTGCGGGCATCCGGAGACTCGTGAAACTTCCTGCCCTATTCATAATTCTCTCTTCATATAGCCGTATGCCTATTACATATCCATAAAACACTGTGATACAAGCGCGCTCGGATCGGATCGCTTTCTCACTGCAATCGAACCGCTCCAGGGTTCATTTCAATCGAGCCGAGACCACCTCACTCAAGCGATCTCGGAGCGATTACTTTGGCGCGGAACAGAGCGCGATTGCCCTGTTCACATATGCCAATCGAACCGCGCTAACTGGGCAAACGAGATACGTTCCGAAACAAAAGTGTAGGTGTGAAAGCACCCTTACACTGATGTAGAGCAAGCGGTTCGACAGTTTTCTGCCATTTATTATTCCTAGTCAGTTTTTCCATAGGCAACTGAATCAGAAGTTCTAAAACAAATCGCAAAAACGAGTTAACTTTCGCATTTCAGAATGAAGTTAATACAGTACGTGAACATTTGAAATGGATTAAATCCTTCATCGAAGTGGTTTCATCAAACTATTGAACAATCCTCATACTTGTCCTAGGAAATTTTGGAAAAAAAATTCTGATACATTCAAATTTTCACTGTTGGGGTGTGAATAATTTTGGGCTTTTATATCTATCCATCCATCCATATCTATTTATCTGTGTGTTTGTGTGTATGTATGTGTGTATATATATCGAAAATCCAAATTCAATTTTGGCTTCTAACGATTGCGAAAAAACCATTAATCGAGATAAACGATTATTCCATCATTAACCACCCCCTTTCCAGTTGTACACCATTGCTGCTCTTGAAAGCACGAAAGACCCCATGCTTCTGTGTGAGTGTGTGGCACATTATTTGTTATTAAAACAAATTTCTTGCTCTATTAAACATCATTTGGGAAATATATATATATATATATATATATATATATATATATATATATATATATATAAATATATTAAAAATTCTTAGGAGCGCTAATAATTTTGACTTCAAGTAATGATCATTTTAAATAATAATCGTGATTGAGATTTTTCCCAAAATTGAGCAGCCCTAATACACACACACACACACACACACACACACACACACACACACACACACACACACACACACACACACTTTGACAGGTTTTGACTAGCACTTAGTAAATAAAAACAGTACCTTGAAATCTGTGTTATTTATGTACTCAAACACAAGGGCTGGCGTTCTAGACTGTGGAATAACAAGAAAAAATACAATTACAGCAGAAGGAAAATAAAATAACACATACAATTAGAAGATCAAGACTTGTCCTGTTATTTTAAACCAACATTTAGTATGACAACTTATTAAAGAGAACAGAGAGCAAAAACCTTATTGGCAGGTAAAAATACTATCCTTTTTAACAAAATATTGAATGAAAGAATTAGCAAGTGTCACAGATTAAAACCTTTTAGACACAATTTCAGCATGGGGCTCAAACAAAACACATTTAAGTCTAATTTAGCAAAAATACAATTCTGTACAAAACAATAACAGCTACACTATTAAAGCCAAATTTACCACAGGGTCTTTCACTGTGTCTACAAGACGAATGATGTTGGTTCCTCCTCTCAAGTTCTCCAAAATTTTGATTTCACGTTTAATCTTCTTCTTCTTAACAGGCTGCAAGAGTTAAAAAAAAACTCATAAGACTTTCACCCATTTCTGACCACAAAATTAAGATATTTTTAATATTGTCTCATTGTTTTTGTTCAAACAGATCTGCAGAATATCCAATTAAAACTAATGGGTTAGTGAGCAATGTGTATATAAGAAGCATAACAAATATGGTAAACTGAGTTTTTTTTTTTTTTAGCATATTTTATGTTATGTACGCGTGTTGATCCCACAGACCTCTGGAAATGAAACCAAAGTCTAGATGGGTTTTGAATGACATTAGGATATGAAAATGAAAACAAAACGATGTTTTTTTTAGTTGAACTATCTACTTGATGCTTACATGTTTATACAATAAAAGAGCAGGCATTCCTACCTTTAGTATTTTTACAACTACTCTGTCGTTGCTGTTGATGTTGATGGCCTCAAAAACTTCACTGTATTTGCCTCTTCCGAGCTTCCGTACAAGCTGGTAGTCATCCTGGTTGCTGAATCAAACACAGCAAGCACACAAACATGTTTACTGACTGGACACATACTACCATGCTATAGCACTAGGGCAGCACGATGAAGGAAAATCTAGCATTGCAATTTTTTATTTATTTTTTTTTTATATAAAGCGTGATATGAATTTCCCCAGATGACTTAATATTTCTATTTGGAAAGAATTTGTTGTGTTTGATTGATTGGAATAATTCTGCAGTTAGAGTGCATCTCCAATATAGATAATAAACTATCTATAAACTTTTTGGGGTCCCCTGACACATTTTGGATGTGGTTTGTGCTATTTGCAGTGCATTTCTGTACTTGCATGTGCTTTGAATATTTTTTATATTTACAATTGAAAACATGTTGTATCATTTCCTTAGTCTAACAGTATTCAAGTGCAGTAACTGAATGAGAAAAATAATTCACTAAAATTAATCATGGGAAGGTCAAAAATGGTTCAGTTTCTTATACCTGAATGCTTTTTAAGTCAATTATACAATTACAGGCATTAAAAACAAATGCAAATGATAATTTATAATACAAACTCATTCTTGCAATGCCACATATCTTGCAATGCGACTATTGTGAATCATCACATTGAGATAACAATGATGAAACTATATAATGTGCAGCCCTACATAGTACCAGGATGTTTTAGACACAAAATAGTAACATTATATGGTGTAACAACTACCAAGATTTACTGAGCACATTGAAAAAAAAAAAAACACAGTGGTGTTTTGAATACAAGGGAACAACATCTGGCAAAAGAAGGCTGACTAAATACTGCAGCAATACACTATATGTATATACTATTTACATTTTTATAGAATATGCAATTAAAAGGAAATAGTACTTTTTACAATGATATATTTGGTAATATCATCTTTATACCTCCAGCTAGGCACATGTGCTTCATAATCCCAGTATTCCTTGCTCTTCACAGTGTTGGCATCTGCATACACCCGTGCTTTGCTGCTCACCGGACCGGGCATGGCGGGTTTTGCCAGTCGATCCGCCTTCTCTCCACCTACTACTACGAGATTCTCCAAGCGACAGCGACAAGTTAACCTCTTTTGTGAAACACTACAGAAAGCACTGTGGTACCGGAAAACACCGTTGCAAGCCGCGTCAGTGCGATCTCTCGCGAACAATTGTGATTGACAGCTGCTCAGCAGAGGCGCGCATGACCTCGCGCTTATGCTCGCGCCACTAAAAGCCAAAGCAAAAAGCAAAGGGCGTCCAAAACGGTTCAGAAAACAGCTTATTTTCTGATGGACCGCCAGTGTATTTTAAATGAATCAGGATTTCATAATGTCAGTCGAGGCAGCCTAATAATATGTCCGTTTGTAAAAATTATTTAAAACAAATAACAATTTTAAACAGATCGTAATATATGCATATGCGATTGCCTGTCGCAGTTCTCCTATTCTGCATTTAAATAGACATTGATGCAAAGAGAGAAATAAAAAGAAATTGAGAAACAGACCTGTCAAGCTCGCTGAACGTCGTTACGCGGTAATACGGAACATAAACAACGTGAAGCAGCCGAAATGTCGAGTTGATCGATTGTCTCTGGGAGTAAAAAGCGTTTGATCATCGCTTTTGGCAAATATAATAGTCATTACAGCGGTTCAGCGGGCTCTCTTCAAAATCGTTCCCTCTGGATAACTGCGCTAACTAAGCTAACGGTATCGATGGGTTGGTTTTATTGGCCACCACAACTTCGATACACGCGAATTTAGATTTGCGATTAATCTTCAAATGGAGTGTCCCAGTTCCTCTAAGTGATCCACCAATTAGATTGAGTAAGTGATCGAGGGATCCGCTGACAGGTAGGCGGATATCACCCCTAGGATAGCACTCTAGTCGATTTTTGCTATCGCTTACATGGAGTCAACGGAAATACTCCAAACTTCCTGTACGTTTTCCAAAATAAAAGCCCCCAAATTCCTCCGTGGAATTAAATTAAAATTGCATGGGTGAGTAATAATTACAGATCGCCGTTTTTCTGCTTTAGGAGTTATATATTATATATATATATATATATATATATATATATATATATATATATATATATATATATATATATATATATATGTGTATGTCTAAAATTATTGTAATATGATATGCAGCACCTACACAAGCGAGGTCCAAAATCGCCATGATGGAGTGCTTGTGAGTCCTTATAACGCAAATGCTCTCACGAAAAAACATCCAAATGTAAAATATATGACCAATCCATGAATTTCGTTTTTAAAATATGATTATTCAAACATTTTATAAAGTTAAAGAATAAACACTACGTAATAAACGAGCAATTGAAATCGGATCAAAATAACCTAATAAAGATGAGAAAATAGTTTTATTATTAAATATTGAAAACTTGAGTCAAATAAGCATTTCGTAAGGTAAAATCACAGAAAAAAACATTAACATGAAAATGTTCTAGATTCATGTAACTTAACAAGAAACTAAACGTTTTTAAAATGACATTTTATACCCATTTACTACTAATATTTTAATTTAGGTCTTCATACAGAAACTAGACACCTTTTACATTTTTTGCATGGTTCCTCTGATTTGGATGCTTGTTTTCTTCAAGGTATCTTATAAAAATGAAAACTAAACCATATACCTGCACTGCATGTTATTAGAGTCTGACACTATTTAATGTAAAGGTAGTATTTTGAGTGAAGAAAATAAAACAAAAGTAAATAATGAAGAAAATAAAGGCAAATTATTGTTCTACTGTATTGTTTTTCAACACTATTTGACTAGACTGAATCTACACATCAATGTTGACCAAATTCAACATCGGCTGTAATTATTGCAGCATCTGGTTCAGAAATAAATACAGCATAAACTGTTTACAAACATTTAATTTTTTTGCCTAATATGTTATGTCATGCCAAACCCTTTGTGATAATCAAAGAAAGAAAAAAACACATTATGGCATGTCAGAAACTTGAGTCTCCTTATATCCAGACACATATTTTTAAAGGGATGGCGTCAGGGGTGTTAAACTCAATTCCTGGAGGGCCGAAGCCCTGCACAGTTTAGTTCCAACCCTGCTCCAACACACTTACCTGTAAGTTTCAAACAAGCCTGAAGGACTCAATTAGTTTGATCAGGTGTGTTTAATTAGGGTTGGAACTAAACTGTGCAGAGCTGCGGCCCTTTTGGAACTGAGTTTGACACCTGTGGCTTAAGTGAATGTACAGATAGAGGTGCTGGTTGGTGGGATAACCTCTATTTTTCTCAAATACAAAAAAAAAAAACCTGAAATAATTTATTTAATTCAACGTGTTAATAGCCTCGACATGAAAGATATTGCTTCACAAGCAATGACACCATTCAGTCTCTGCATTTAATGCACATGAAGAGTACACAAATCTGTAACAGAACAAACAATACTGACACATTAGCCGTTAATGTTAATAAGGCTTTCAGAGGCATTGAAAGGGGAAAAAAAATCATGAAATGTTTGCAATATTTACATTCAAGCTGTTAGGTTCATAAAATGTATTATTAATATGGATTCAATTAGACATTTAAAAACTGCATTGTAAGAGGTTTACGTTTCAAAAACGACTACTAGTTAATACTGTATTTTAGCTTCTTATAATCCTTTAACCTGTATTTGTACTCTTGAATTTCTCAATTCAATATAGATATTTTATATATAATTACAAAAGCTGTTGATTGCCTGTTATGCAGTTCAGTGAGATACAGTATTTTAACCCAAACAAGAAGTTCTATAGGGTGCTGCAGTGCATCAAAACCTGGAAAGCTGACCCAGTGTTAATTCCCTCAAGACTTCCCATGGGTTTTTATAATGCGACTTTCAACTTGTTATTATTATTATTAAAAGTTAAACATAAATTGATGATACTTGGACTTTTTGCTTTACATGTAAATTACAAACCCATATCAATAAAAATGCTTCATCTTTGTAACAAATCACTACATATGAACATCTGAGGTGGGAAAATGTGCAGTGTGGAGCAAAATGTCCAAATATTCTAAAATGATGCTTCCCATAGATCTGAACTCTTCAGGGTTTTGTTGTCTTAACTGCAGCGCTCTATCATCCGATTCATTTACGCACGCGCAAAAACTAAAATCTTGTGTGACATTTTTGTTCCTAAAGCAGAAATTAAACAAATAAATCAGTGTCAGAGAAACTAAACAAGGTGTCTGCGGTAAAAGAATAATCCACTAAAACAGAAACAACATATCCTCACAAGAGGAAACAATCACATATGCACAGTTTACAGTATGATGATACACAAACAGATACTAAAACCTAGCACTGTACTCATGTCAAAGTGATACAAAACATCCATGTACAGATATCTTTACAAATTCTACAGCATTATTTAGCTAACGCAAAACACCATCCGTTTGCAGTCGGCAAACTCAAATGCTTCTTCGTTGTTCTCTGTCGCCTGGCAGTTAGTAAGTAACTGTAAAACGCGGTACTACTGTAAATTCACTCTTAGAACTGCTTGCAAACTAACTGCATCGTTGTTATAAGTCAAAATGCGCTAGAGAAAAGAAAATGGCTAATATTTTTTCGTGTAGTCATTTTGCCTACAAGTTAATATGACAACAAACGGTATAAATTATTTAGGCTATTCATGCATACATATACCCTGTTACATTATGGGTTAGGTGATGGGAGTTATACATTAAGAATACATACAATCACTACTGTATATTGTCCAGATGACCAGACGGTGTTCCGTTACTAACATGGAGGAGGCATGAGATGGAGATCACTGGAAGAAAGGCAGTTAATTTGTAAGGTACAAGGCCAAATAGTTCAAAAGAAAATGATCTAGACGAGGTCAATCCTGTGATGATCTAGGGTGGCTACCATGTTCTTGCTTAAGTAATTCTGAACAACAACAACAAAAAAAAAGCTTTCTCAGGTAACTGCACTACATTATCTTGGTATTTTAGATATATACTGGTCTTTAAATGCGCAAAGCAGAACTCACACTTTAACTCTTTAGTTCCTTGTAAAACTGATCAGCTTTTTCTTGGCTGGTCTCCAACACGTGGTATACGAGTCACACACGAGACAAAATTGTTCATTTTTACATGCATTTCTTTTTTGAAGAGCAACCCTTCATGAGTGCGGTTCTGTTCATCAAGATGGTGCCTGTGGAGTAGATGCGATGTTGCCAAAATCTACATCAAAGCTGTAGTTCCTTACCAGTCCAACAGTTACTGCAATGCTTATGGGATATGTCACTAAACGTACATAAGAATAATCACGTATATTTTAGCTCGGTAAGGAGGTCTACTCTATGCAAGAGGAAGCTGGATACCCTCCTCCCTCTGCAGTGTGTTGAACTGTATGCTCCTGAAGGGCCCCGAGCTCTCCAAAGCACTCTCCACACCACACGCACTTGAACTGAGCTTCGCGGGAGTGGATAATGCCATGCTTAGCCAAGTGTTCGCGCTGTTTGAATCCCTTGTCGCAGGTGGGACACTTAAAGGGTTTCTCACCTGTATGGACTCTTCGATGTCTTTGCAACTCGGAAGAATATTTAAAGCGTCTCTCGCAGTCTGCGCACTTCATGGGCTTCTCTCGAGCAGGGTCGCAACGGTGCTGCACGAAATCCGACGAGGATTGGAAGCGGCGGCCGCACAGCGAGCACTTGAGTGGCTTTTCTGTGCAATGAGAGTTCTGGTGCCGCTGAAGCGTGGACGACTTTTTGTAGCCCTTCCCGCACACGTCACACTTGTACGGCTTCTCCACCGCATTAGACCCAGAGTTTGATTCTGTGCACTTGTGCCTTAGCAGCTCCCCAGATTGTCTGAAGCCCTTTTGGCAAGCTGCGCATTTGAACAGACTCTCGATGCCATGGACGTGCTGGTGATACAGCAGGTGGGAAGGTTGCAGGAAACCCTTATCACACTGATTGCACTTGAAAGGGCGGTCGGCTGGGTTTTTGTGTGTACGGCGGTGACGAACAAGCGCATACTGTTGCTTGAAGCTCATCTGGCACTCCTCACACTGAAAAGGCCGCTCTTCAGAATGGGTGCGCTCGTGCTGTCGGAGGTCCGAGGGGCGTTTGAAGCTTTTCCCGCATGCTGTGCATCGAAAGGGACGCTCTCCAGCAGGCTGACACTGGTGGTGCAGCAACTCGGACGACTCCTTGAAATGCAGCTCGCACAGGTTGCACTTGAAAAGGTGCTCGCCAGAGTGAGCGTACATGTGCCGCACCAGGTGCTGCCTGTGCTTGAAGGTCTTCTCACAAACGGCGCACTTATATGGCCGATCGGCACTGTGTGTGCGCTGGTGGTGTGCCAGATGAGAAGCTTGACTGAAGCTCTTGTCACAGGTGTCACACTTGTAGGGTTTCTCACCCGTGTGCACTCTTTCGTGACGAGAGAGTTCTGAAAGGTGGCGAAACGCCTTATTGCACACTGAGCACTTATATGGACGGTCAGAGCCCTGAAAAGCTGTAGTGGAAGAGGAACCCATGGCTGCCCCATCATTGGATGTCTCTGCAGTGGAGGGCTGCTGAGGGTTTGAGGTGGATGAATCTGGGCGGTAGGTTTTTTCACAAATAGAGCATTTCATTGGGTTGTTTCCAGTGCTGTGTTCATTATGATGCTGTGCCAAAGACGTGAGAAGGGAGAATCCCATTTTGCACACACCACACACAAACGGCTTTTGCTCAACCTGAACACACTGATGCTCCAGAAGATCCGTTGCTTGGTTGAAGATCTTCATGCACTGAGTGCATTGGAAAGAACGGTCCTGGTTAACCATGCACTGGTGTTCATGAGGATTGGCCAAGTGTGAAATGTCATGACCACATGCTCCACATTTGTGGCCACCTTCACTGCCCACCTGCAGCTGAGGCTGCTGAGCTGGCAGCGTATGCTGCTGTGCATGTTGTCCATGCTGCGACTGTTGCAAAGCAGGGTCCGCCTGAAGGACAATACCATATGCAGCGCTGCCCAAAGCATTCTCAGCCCCTTGCAGAAGCGGGTGCCCGACAGGAGGAGCGGCCACTGCATGTTGCTGTTGCCATGCTTCTGTCATTCTTGCACTGTACATGTATGAACTTAGCTTTCTGGGGTCAGCACTTTGGGATCTGTTTGCACAATAATGGTCCAACAACTGATGGTCAGTTCATTGGAAAGATTACAAATGATACTAAAATTGTCTTATAAAGAGTTTTGGGTGAACTGGTTCATTTGTGAGTTTTTTTAGTACATCTGTATCAAATACCAATCCAGAGGGAACGTCTGAAATGTTCTCCTGCAACCTACACAGAACGGTCTCCAAATGCATACCTGCAACAGGAAATAGAATGCATTATTACACAAGCATTACTCACCTAGAGAATAAAAATAATAATAAATGTAAAATAATAATAATAAAACTACGACTAATCAAAGACTTGAAAATGCTGTCAAATGTGTACACAACACAAATAAAAACAAATTATTTTAAACTGAAAATGCACTAAATTATAGAATGTGGATGATAAAAAAGAGGTCTTGAAACAACTCCTTATATCAGTGTCAGTAAGAAAAAAAATTTTAAGTGAAGAAAATGAGCAAAGCTTAAAACATTCAGGATAAAAAATTTTGGAATTGAAAAAAAAAATACTGTTCTTAGATATTTTCAATGTTTCCACATGTATCTTCATCACATTAATAAAGCTGCTTAATTCAGACACCCTTTACTAATACTGATTTTAAAAAAAACCATTCCCATTACAACACAAACACTTGACAAGAACTTATTTATAGTTGGGAATACTATAACAATAACAATGGCATGCCATGAGCACAATGAAAATCTAGATTTAAGAATTGTATACGATCTGTGGAGCCGGCTGCTTGCTAGCCTGAGGGAGGAAAAATGGGAGAAATCTGGAATTCCCTTTGATCGACTTAATTATTTTCCTGATGCGAAAAAGAAGTGAAGCTTTGGATATTAGAAATCCATATTCAAAACCATCGCACAAAACCTTGAAATACAACCATACCCCTTAATTTTATTAGCAATTGGTGTACAAGCAAACTTCAGCTAGCATTTGACCGATGCACACTTGCAGCCAGAGCTAGCAACCGCTGCTAATGGTCTTCTCTAACAATCTGCTCGTATGCAATCGATCCACTTTATGTTACTCACAAATTACAAATGCAATAAACACACTTTATGCAACAATTCATAACGCGTCTGCAGAACTGCATGCAAATGACACGCAAAGCTTCATGCAAATGTGTTTACCAGTATGCTACACTGTAGCAATTGCGTTAAAAATTAGCAGCCGCCACCTCGCTGCTTTTAACCTACTTTGACTCGCGTTTTCCTTTCGATACCTCGTTATCCCGAAGATTCCTGATTGTAATAATATATACAGGACGTTTCGACGCCAGGGATGAAAAATCGGGCGCTTCCCTGCCAGTGGGATGCAGAAGGCCCAAACAAACGTGACGCATCGGACCTCTACGACCAGCCCCTCGAACAAGGCGGACACCCCGATGATATGGGCGGAATCAAGGCGATGGAAAATCACTGATTTTGGAGTATACGAGCGACGTTTCCAAATTCCTCGTTCCGTCTGATTATGTAGGCCTAATGCAATAATGTTAAAAACAATAATTAAATAACCGAGAATGTCTGTGTCCTCACAATGGCGTTGCAACTTGCAGACACGGCAAGCTTTTAAACAACATTGTGTCAAACGGCTATCCTGAAATTATGCATTTAAAATTTAGTCTTTTATTAGACTCTAGTTACACAGGTTATGCACATGATTAAGCTTTACATTAAATCATATGCCTTGCTTAGTTTGGTTAGGGCTATTTGAAAAAATAATGAGATAATCATAAATCAGCATTATTTATGATTATATATATATATATATATATATATATATATATATATATATATATATATATATATATATATATATATATATATATATATATATATATATATACAGCCTCTGACGCAGTGGGTAGCACAATTGCCTCACAGCAAGAAGGTTGCTGGTTCAAGCCTCCCCATGGGTCCGTTGGCATTTCTGTATGGAGTTTGCATGTTCTCTATGGGTTTCCTCTGGGTGCTCTAGTTCAGTGTTGCCAACTTAGCAATTTTGTTGCTAGATTTAGCAACTTTTCATACTACCCTAGCATTTTTTTTTTCAAAAAGCACCTAGCAACAAATTTAGCAATGGACTACTTGTTACTTGGCTACTTAGTAGACATTGGACTACTTTTAGCAAATTTTAAAAAGTGACTCAAAATTGTTTCAGATTGAATTGAATCAGATTGTTTGTCATAACTGTTATTTTACTGATATTTGTTAATATGTATAATTGTTGGTAATTTAAGTAGCAATAAATTCCAGTAGTGCTATAATTGTTGTCACTTTTACAAATGTGTAAGTTTCACAAGTTAAACAACAAGTACACAAGCAGTGATTGTTTAAAATAATGTAACTGTTCATTATCATGTGTTATATTTAAAAAAAAATCTTATCAAAAAGTGTTTGTATTACTTTTACAAATAGTCAACTCTATTTTTCATACAAATCTAAATGGACATATTTCAAATGATGTTTGATAATAATATTATAAAATACACAACGCTAAGAGAGTAGAGACATAACGGGCTGATCCAAGGAGATGAAAATAGTCATGGACCCATAGTGGATCGTTTTGTTCAGGGGTGTGAGGAGTCAAATCTAAAACTTTATGCAACAAAAAAATGACATGATTATTGATTTTAGAAGGAATCATACAGCAGCTGAGGCGACTGATATTAGTAGCCAAAAAGTAGAATGTGTGGAGAACTACAAATATTTGGCTACAATTATTGACCGTTTTTTAAACTTTGAGGCAAACTGTGATGCTGTGTGCAAGAAGGGGCATCATCATATTGTCTCAGGAAACTCACGTTTTCACATTGGCACCAAAATGCTTACTCCTTTCTTCCGTGCTTGAGTCTATTCTATCCTTAGCTCTGGTGGCATGGTTTGGAAGTCTGCCCCTTAAAAACAGCAGTAGACTGAGCCAGGTTATTCTAGCAGGTTGATTGGTAAATCACAGCTGAGTATTGAATCTCTGTATTGTAGGCAGCTTTTACGGATTGCCCAGAACATTAGTAGCTGTAGCACTCATCCTCTGTCTGAGGAGTTTATCCTGCTCCCTTTGGGTCGAAGGTTTCAGATGCTTTTTAGTAGGACAAAACATTATAGGAATGGCTTAGTCCCATCATCTATTGCAGCTTTGAATAAATTTTAATATTTTATAATGTACTTTTATATGTTTATATGTGGGTATGGATTTGTGTGGTTTAATTGTTTGTATCAAATGCCAAACTTCTACCTACGGGTATGAGGTCAACTCAATTCAACTCTTATTTTGTTGCATAATATACCTATAATAAGATAACATGTCATCCAAATGTAAATTATGAATGTTAATTTTTTATTGTTGCGTAAAGTAACATAGTTCACCCAAAGAAAACTCAATATTTATTCACCCCCAAGTGGTTCCAAACCTTTATACACTTTGTCTTTGTACACGTGAATATAAATGAAATTATTTTGTAAACAGCTTAAAACCTATAACCTTTGACTACAGCAACAACAAATGCTACGGAAGTCAATTACAGGATTCCATCTTTCTTCAAAATGTCTTCTTTTGCGAACGCAAGGGGGAACATGCAAACTCCACACAGAAACGCAAACTGAGCCAAGGCTCGAACCAGCAACCCCGCGACCTGCTTGCTGTAAGGTGACAGCACTACCTACTGCGCCACTGCTTCGCCACTAAACAATAACCATTTTCAGAAAAAAACTTTGATATATTTTTGTTGTATGATATTATTGTATGATGTTGTTATTATGATATGATATATTATAATTATTATATGACATGATATTATATACATTTATAGGTATTTTTAACTATTTGTACCTATACCCTTTAATCTAGCAAAGCTGAGAATTTTCAAGTTTTCTTTTTAATTGCAAAATAAATTCTAGGTTTAAGATTTCACATTTGAGTTTTCATTAGTTGTTCTTAACCATAGCTCTCAAACTCGATTCCTGGAGGGCTGCTGCTCTGCAGTTTTGCTCCAACCTTATCAAACACAGCTGATCTAATGTGTTCAAGACTAGACAAAATTGAGCTATTGTGATTTGGAGGAGGTTAGAGCTAAAATCTGCGGAGCTCTGGTCCCCCAGGAACTGAGTTTGAGATCCCTGATCTAAACCATGCGAAAACATCCTGAATTGTGCTTCCATTTCAGATTATTAGTGTGAAAGTGTTGCTTAGAAGAATGAAAATGTGAGTTAAGTCCGGTGTGAAAACCCCTTGTGTAGTCTTGTTAAGCTGGATTATTTTCTGGTTAAGTTAAACCAGAACTTGCAGCCTTGCTTCAATATATCTAAACAAGCAGGGCAATAATCCAATCAATTCCCAGTGGACAAAATGAAGTCCAAAAAGTCATGTCCTAATAAGAAAAAAAAACTAATGTGACTTTCAATTAAGTGGGACATTTAAAAAGCACTTTCAAAACCACATCTGGCTCTTTTAAAGGGCCGTATTTAAATTTTTTGGTCTATATATGTTTGCACGAGTGTGTTGCAGTTTTGGTTTGGGTTTCTTTTTGTTGATAACTAAATGCACATATAACCTGAAGACTTTTTTTTTTTCATATGAACATTTTCTTATAAAAGCATAAACCACAACATAACCTCAAACATTTTATTAATTTTCCACATAACTTGGAAACAATCTCATAAATCATTGCGTAAGAAAGGGCATGCGTCGGCATGCAATGATCTCACAACATGATATCACTGGATGAGTAGTATAAAATATACAATAGCAGTTTATCATTCATTAATTTAGATAATGTCAGTCAGGTCCCACTGAGAAACATAAGCTGGTATTTTTACACTGCTTTCAGTCCCAATTGGTATCTAAGTTGCTGGACAGAGAGACAGGCAGAAAATCACACAGAGTAACAGCAGAAGAGAACAGGCTAACAAACATGCTGTAAAAATCTCCACAGGCTTAGGCTCAGTTCGTAAGCCAACTTGATTTGTTCAGAGGTGGGGTGGGAGAGAGAGACGAACCGTTTCTCGTGACCTCTGTATGAGCGGCCACCTGTACACAACCTGCTCGCTGGGATGGTTTCTCAATTAAAAAAGGCACTCAGCATATCAATGATATCTTGCAAACGTGTTCAAATATGTTAAGTGTTCAGTAATATAGAATAATATAATATATCCAAAGCAGTGGTCATAAGGTAACAGTCTCAAACTTTATCGAGAATGAGTCGGAATACTCAACCGCTGCTGCACCCCTGTTGTACTTTTATGTCATCTAGCAGATCATGTGGTGTACGAGAAAACACAGACGTTTCTTTTGTAGTGAGTCTGGCATAGCAGTGTTTCGATGGTGAATCAGTGAGTCAAAATGAACTACACGACTGGATTGTGCTGAAATTCAGTGACTATTACTGTATTTGCTAAAGGAGGTGGATTTGTTTGAGTGGAAGTAATTCTGCAGGCTTATTTGTGTATGAGTTTAATCATGACAATGCACTATGATGAAGCCCTTTAAGACAGCTGTAACCACAGACTTATAGTTTGTCGAATCTGGGTATGTAGATGAGAGAGTTGGATGACGTAATGATCGTCTGCAGCGATCGTATAGGGCTGCACCCTGGAATACAGTGGGAAGAGGGCATGTGGTTTTGGACTGGTTGATTATATGTATATTAGTGTGAACTGCACCTTACATCAACTATATCAAAGTACATAAAACCACAAGACCATCTCTGCACAATAATCGTCTCGTTACTCAATGTCTCAGGCCTGATGTGCATTTGAAAAGAAAACAAACAAGTCCCAAATATTCTTTCGCAACCGTTAAAGATGTGGTAAAACATATCAGACGTGCTCTGCATATTAAAAAAACCTAAATGTGCATAATACTTGAGTTCTACAGAATATTGTGAATGGATCTTTATTATGAGTGGTGGGAAAAAAGGTAAGCAAAGTTAACTAATGTGTTGTAATAGAATTATAGAATAAATTGAACAATAAAAGAAGTTAACAATTTACATGAACTTGCCCAACTTACACAGACATTTACTACTGTAATTGTTTGGGTTCCTTATATTAAAATAGTGGTGCTAAGTGTTCATTGTGTGCATATCTTATATCTCTTGATGATGATCAATGCTGTTATTGACATTCTATAGGCCATATGATTAAATAAAGAAATGAATAAACAAAATGGCTACACCGATGTTGAGTAATATCACCATGACCACCAGGACAGAGCTGGAGCCCTGTAGGACAAGAGAAAAGAACGTTATTAGACACACTTTATACTGCAGATCTGTTCTTTAAACATTAAATATCATACACACAGCTAAATATCATTTACTACTGCCCACTTTAAAAAATCTGCTCCACAAGTAGCTTGATAAACAATCTGACTGAACTGATTCATTCACAATACTTTACGGGAGTAAGGTTGTCAATTTTTTGTGTATTTAGTGCGATAATTGTGACTTCCCCAACTGATGGAGCTGTAGTTTTGATTCTGCATCGATTCAGAGATTTTCAAAATGCATTGTTATTCTTTCCTGAATCTATTCTGAGCTTAGTTTTTAACAGCAGATGGCACTGTATTCATTACAAACAGCCATACTCTGCTCACCTCCAATTCCTTATGCACACCACTCGAACCAAAATCATTCATTACACTTACGAAAGGATTAAGTGAATTACAAGAGTGCTCATAGTGAGTTGTGTTAAAATTAGTCTTAAGATATCCACTTGACTCTCAGTTATGATATTTAGTTTGTTGCTGTGCTTTAATAATCTCTACAATTACCATAACCCTAAACCCATCCCTTACAACAGGGGTCTCAAACTCGCAAGATTGGCAGGGGGCCATTTCTGTGACTGACAATTCATAGGAAGGCCATTTTAAAAAGTGGAAACCTGATGCAATATATGCAATTTAGGCGGTGTAATTTTCATGACGAACAAGTTTCTACCGACGAAAACTAGATGAAAACAAAATAAAAAGTAAGTGCTGATGACGACAACAACTATAATATACAAACATTTTTGTTGACTAATAAAAACAAGACGAGAATGTGATTGAGGGATGCATTTTTGTATTAGAATAATTTTGGTATTAGAATAATCAGAATAATTATTGGTGCGTGACGCACATTTGAAAGTAACTGGTATAGCCTCTCGCTGACCTAGTAGAGAATTTACTCAGTTAGACAGTAAAAGGTATTAAATCGGTTAGTTTTAAATTCATACGATCATGGCATTCATTATCGCAAGGAAGCTATTTCCTCACGTGTTTCATTTTAGCTGCGGCTACAGTTTTGCTAACCCGCTAACATGCGCTGTTCACGCAATGTTTCCATTTGCTACGATTGTCATGACAACAACCATTTACAGTGTACCTGCACAAAACAAAACTGCTTTATTCAGGACGTCATACAGCGATTCAATGATTATTTCTTATGTCTGTAAAGATGTAATGATACTGTAGTGCTAATCTCCTCTTAACAGGAAGTCAAAATAACAAAACTACCTTAAAGTGAAGCGCACATTTTACATATTACTTATGATATAATTAAACAATACATATCCCATTTTTGGTCTTTAATGGAATGCTATTTCCATGTTTTAATTAGACTGTTTTTTTAATTTTAAGTTAGACTATTTTGTATAAATAAATGTATACAATATTTTAAATAAATTCCAATTATATTAAACCAATACATATTTTAGTCAACTAAATATACTACTAGAGTAGATTTAGTCAACTAAAATATTATGAAATTTAGTTGACTAAAACTAGATTAAAACTAAAACGATTCAAAAGTCTAAAATATGACTGAAACTAAAATGGAATTTTAGTCATAAGACTAAGACTAAAGCTAAATTAAAATTTGCTGTCAAAATTGACACTGACAACAGACATTAGGTTTATATTTCAAGCAATAACTATTAACAGTGATAATGTAATCAGCACGTTTTTCGCATTACACAGATGTTTAAATATATTAGTGGCAGTTGCGTGTATGGCAGAGCAGTTGACACACACTCAGTAGTCATTTATCTACAGACTATATGCAATCAAAACTCCAGCCTTTTGTTTCTTGTACATATTGATGGGTTAGTTAATATTGCTATGAAAATACTAAAAATAATAGACATAATAATAATAATTATTATTATTATTATTCTGTCCAAAATGAATTGTTGCTTAACCAAAAATTGAACAGATAGTGTAAGAACAGCAGAAAGCCATTTAGGGAACTTTAGTGACTTTACTGGCAATTTTGTAAAACTCAGTTCTGTTCAAACAGCAGTACAATTTTTTAGTTTTTTTTAATAAATGTTAATTTTTTTTTTCTTAATAAGCATATGAGAAAAATCTATCAAATAAGACAATTTGAATTGAGTACTAGCAAAATTATCATATTTGTTACACCACCAACATATTTTAAGCCATGAAGAAGTGTATGATAACAAGTATACAGGTGGTATAAAAGAATACAGGTTTTGAACACATAGAGCACATCCGAACACATTTCAACGTTTTAATCAGCCCTATAAATAATCCTACTTACAATGGAAGTCCCTCCCTCTTGGAGGCCTGGATTGTGAGCTTGCGATTGTGCGTCCTAAAATATGTGTGGGTCTGCAAGTCTGCAGTTACATATTATTGGCTTCGTTGTGAGAATGTGAATGGTTAAAAAATTGCCTATAGCTCCATTTGCTGTTGAAAATGAAGCTCTGGAGTAATTCAGTAGAGATTATTGATGCATTTTGAAAATATCTGAATTGATGCTGAGTCGATTTCTCAAAAGATTTTTTGATACAGCACTAGTTCTGCACCAGGAACCGAACTACTAACTCTCTCCATGCTTTTTATTTTTTTTTTAGGTTAGTACTCTGCATCACACATCTACTTTATCACATCTTTGGATTCTGAGACTCTTTACTACTGCAGAACAAGGATAACAGTACCCCATATCAAACAACAATGAAATTGTGGATTGCCTGAAAATTGTGTTAACCCCATGGAAGCATTTTCTGCCAATAATGAGATAAACACTGAGTCTCATTCACTTATAAATGCATATGTTTTTCATATTTATACACATTTGAACTTCTCATGAAAACTTTCCGACCTCATCACAACAAATTTGAATTGTTTTCTAGAAGCACGCTTATGCACTAGATTAGTCATTCG
The DNA here is from genome assembly GCF_052040795.2 of Danio rerio. NCBI lineage: Eukaryota > Metazoa > Chordata > Actinopteri > Cypriniformes > Danionidae > Danio > Danio rerio. The sequence continues at coordinate 57,034,608 of NC_141027.1, forward strand.
CATAATACACGGGCAAACAAACTCCATATAAGGGCTTTGCACAAAGTGGCACTTGTCCAGAGAAAATTATAAGAACACAAATTACGAATTAAGAAAGGGCAATTATGGTAGCAAAACAAAAGACAAAGAACTTTAACGGTAATGTAGGTTCTGATGTTGGATGTGGAACATGCTTTCAGATCTGAAAATGGGAGATGCATTTTTGTTGACTTTAGAAAAGAGTATTTTTAAAAGAGCAGAGGGCTGGGCATTTTATGATGCTAAGCATCCATTGCATTAACGGTCTTGATGCACAGAGTTGACTTTTCTAAATGCAGACGCGCAGAGCGCTCCGTCAAAACATGAGTCACAGCACACAAATGCAAGGCGCATGCAAGGCACATAAACACTGCACAAAACAATTGATGCCAATAGAAATCATTTCTAAAGGCACCTCTCGTTTCAAAAAAAAAAACAAAAAAAAAAAACATGATTTTGTGATTGAGGCATGAATAATCTTTCATCACTCTCAGGAAACATGTCTGTACACTAAATACGCAATCACAGTTGCCATAACTCCAAACACACAATACTCATTGTTTAAATATTTATAGAGCAGATAATTGTTGCTTAGACCTCTAAATTTATATATATATATATATATATATATATATATATATATATATATATATATATATATATATATATATATATATATATATATTTTTTTTTTTTTTTTTTTTTTTTAATGTCTAGTTACTTTTCAATCACCATGTAAATAACATATCTAATTGTATCTAGGGTTCTTTATACATGTTTATAAGGCCTCAGGGGCAGAGCTTAATTTGAGCCAGATCCTGTTCCGGAAAATGTCAGATATTCGTGTTTTGCATTCCAGTATTTATTTGAATAGATCTGACATTAAATTGTGTGTGGTAAATACCTATGTGCATGGGTGCATGTGTGTGAGAAAGAGAGAATAAGCACAATCGAAGGCTGTGGGGGATCGTGTGTGCGCACACACACATGACGGCCCTCAACAATATTTTCAGCCCATTAGCTTTCTTATGTTTACAATCACTCTCATTGAATGGTGATTATTGTTTTCTGTGCAGTGAGCAGCGGAAATAAACACTGGCATAGTGGCCCACATAAATAATATTTGTATATTCAAAATGGCAAAGAGGCATACATATATTTTTTTAAAGCCACGAGTAAATCTGATAATGAGCCTGATCTTTAAAAGATGAAACTGCACGAATGGATCAGAATAGCTGGAGACAGAAGCAAAACAATCTCAAGTCAGTCCGAAAACATGACAGAAGAGGTAACTGTGGGCTCTTCTTAAAGATTTAGTCATTTATTTTTTACCCAGCACATAATAGTGAAGTGAACTGAATAATGATTGTTCATACGTTTACGATGATTTTATTAACCATGACTGACCTAAAACATCATATGGCACAAAATAATTAAAGACTGTTCAAAAATGTGATGCTCTTTTTTGCGCTATCTGCGTTTAATGATGTCATGTTTTGGGAGAACTGAATTTGGTGGATGTCGGTCACGGTAAGTTTTATTTTCTGGATTTGTTCCGGGAATTATTAATTTACAAATTAAGCTCTGCTCAGGGGTACATGATTATTAAGTGTGGTATAAGTAGTTTTTCTTTTAAATCATACATTTTGAATTATTTTAGTACAAAAGTTTTGATGAATCATGATTTATTAGTGAAAATGTCTGTACGCTCACTTTACACATTAATTTGTGCATAGACAAGTTTAATAAATGACACTCATTGTCTTGTGGCTTCTACTTAAAAATATTGTTTGCTTACGTTTTAAGTCTTGTAATAAATCTATGCTGCGTAAATCTGTAAATATATGTTTAATTAGCAGAACCGAAACCCCCGAAGCAGTATTCTGTTTACTTACTGAGTTTGTCTTTATCAGGTTTAGTTGCTCTCCTTCTTGTTCCAGTGGTTCTAAAGAAGACGTTAAAGGGGGTGAAAGAGTAATGTCCCTGTGCAAAGGCCATTCCTCCACATCAACCCCAACATTCAAAGTGTCAAGCATCTGCACAGAGTCCATGGATCCCTCCCTGGCTGCAAGACCCCACTCTTTGCCTTCTTGATTTCGCTGACGTAGTCTCTGCAAATTGTGCCCTTGGAGACCCGAGCATTTCATGCCAGAGCCAAAGTTCTGTTGAGAAAGGGAGTCTAGGGGCTGGAACCTCATTTCAACCCGATAATCATTTTCCCCTTCTTTCTCCTGCGGATGTGAATGAGAAGAGATCCACTGGGAATTGTTTTCAACAGTCCATTCCAGAGTGGAGTTGTTGGCCCCACGGTCTGAGAGCTGGTATGCATTTAAGCTAGGCTCACCAATCGTATGATTGGTGAAGGACTTTCGTGGCTTGTGGTTTGAGTGGACATGCTCGTGTTGTTTGTGATAGGAGGAAACATGCTCTTGGGGGTTATAATGATAAGAAACGTGTGGTTTTTCATGTGCAGAAATAAACTCCTTTGGTTTGTGATTGGTGGAAGCATGCTCATTGGTCTTGTGATTGGATAAATTGTTATGACCTGCAGACTTGTGATTGGAATATATGTGCACCTGTGGTTTGAACTTGGAAGATTCGCAATCAACAGAGTTGTGATTGGATGGTTTATGCTCTCGTTCTCGCTCCCTAGAAATTGCATGTTCCCGTGTTTTCTGATTTAAGGAAACATGCTTCCAGGGCTTTTGATTGGAGGACATTTGATCCCAGACCTTCTCAGGGGCCATATGCTCGATGGGCTTGTGGTTAGAGGAGCCGTTCTCCCATGGATGATGAGTTGAGTTTTCATGCCCATTAATGTGACCGATCTCCTCTTCCAGCAGGGATGGAGTTGTGGAACGACTGCTCTCCCCTTTGCTTCCTCTTCTGTGAGGATACATCTCAGCCGTCCAGCTGTTAGCCCCAGCTCTCGTGCTGTCTATGCCTCTGCCTTCCACTAGAACCTGAATCTCAGCCCCTCCTTGTTCGTCCACTGCACTCTGACGCATAAAACAAGCATTCCTGTTGCGATGAGTAGGGGGACTGCAGGGTGGCGATGAGGGACTGCTCAAAACTGGGCTCAGGTCTGGCGTTTGGACTGGGGGTGTTGTGTCTGGTGTGCAGAGCTCGGGGCTGTCTGTGCCAGTGGAGACCACCTCATGGTCTTTCTCTTTCCTATCATGATGCTTTGGTCTCTGGCATTCCAGTCCTAGTTAACAGAAATAATAAGACATGGTCACATTAAGGAACGGATTATACAATAATATTGTAATCACCAAGTGTTTTTTGCCAAGTTAGATTTCTCTTACATGAAATTTGACTTGGCTGATGCTTATATTGGGCGAACATTACATGTGCCGAACTACCTCACTTGTTTTCATTCCTACAACAGGGGTCAACAACCCTGTTCCTAAAGAGCTACATTCCTGATTAAACAAACCTGAACCAATTAGCACCTGAAGCAGCAAGTGTGTTTGGTCAGGGTTGCAGTTGAAATCTGCAGGAAGGTAGAGCTCCAGAAACCGAGTTGGTGACCTCTGTCCAAGAACTACTGCCAGAACTAAATTAGCTATTACTACAAAGTAGACACAAACCTACTGTAACACAATAGGAACTATTGGTGAAATATGGATTTGGCAAATGCTAATAATAAAAACTCTTGTCAGAATATTTTAATGTCTTACAAGACTATTACAAAAAGCTAATGTAGGAGCATTTACCTGTCACCTTTGTCTGAACCAATGCATTATTTGCTCATTGATGTGGTACTACAACAAGTTATGGCAGGTGATTTAGTTCCTTTGTTTGCTCTTTCAATCACATTCCATCTCTATTATCACAACAAAAATAAAACTTTGTTCGCAGAGTCCTCCATCCTCCAGTTGCTGATTTTCTTTTCGCCACATTTCGGCCGCATAAAACACTTCATAGCTCCTACTGATGATGCAAAGGCAACTAAAAACTAAAGAAATTGCGGAGAGGAGTGGGGTAGCTCTTCTTACTGAATTACTACAGTATAACTATCTAGGTGAAAGCCTGTCATTAAAAGGCATTGTGAATTACGATATAACGGGCAGTTCATGATTAGGATTGGAGCTAAACTTTGCAACACAGGGGGTCTCCAGAAACAAAGTTGAAGAAATCAGGTATATAGCATTTTATATGCATTACAGATTTAGCGCTATAGTGTATTTTATCCTACCATTCCCATAGTGATGGAAAGAGGGGGAAAGTTCTTTGGCTATAGCCCTGGCCAGACGACACTCCTCCAGGGCTCTTTGTGCGACTCCCTCTGCAGCCTCTGCCTTTCCTCTAGCATGGCTCATCCTGTAAATAAAGGAAAATATTGCATTATTTAGCATTTATTTTCACTAAAGCAATGTTTTACCAAAAATCAGGCTGGGGCTTCAACTGTGTTTGGCTCAGATGGTCATCAATGTAACTCAGAAGGCCTAAACCAGGGGTCTCCAAACTTGTTTCGGGATGGCCGGTGTCCTGAATAGTTTAGCTCCAACTTTTTTCAACACACCTCCCTGGAAGATACTAGTATACCTAGAAAAAGCTTGATTAGCAGTTTCAAATGTGTTTGATTTGGGTTGGAACTAAAATATGCAGGACACTGGCCCTGGGTTTGGACACCCCTGGCTAAAACGTACCTGGAGGGCTACAATTCCGGGCTACTCTTCACATCAAAAGCTCCAGTAGATTGTAGAACCATTGTCATTAAGGATCTCTATGATTAACAGTACTATGGGTTAGGATGATTTTTGGAGATTAGTTCCAGTCCTAAGCCTGGAGTAGGGCGTGGAGTACCCCTGTGGTATGAATAATTTCGGAGTACTTAAATATATTTGCAGTTTTCAAAGCTATTTGAAGAACTTGGTAACCTGGATCAAGTGTGTTTAATTAAAATAAAAGTTGCAGGACAAATCTGTAGGATCGTGGCCTTCCAGGACTATTTGTTTTGCCCGTTGTTACAACTCTTCACTCCCTAGATAATTCCAAATTGTGATGGATTGCTCTTTTTTGCCACGAATTGCTCTTATATGTTAAAAAACACTTCATGTCTTACCTGGACAATGCAATTTCAGCCTTCTGCTTGGCGATATCTGCAGCTTTCTCAGCAGCTTCCAAAGCACGATCCACCTTTTCCCGGATTTTGCTTGTTCGGAGTGGTATCAGGTTTTTCCGTTTGCCACTCACCAGAACATTCTGCTTGTATTTTCCCTCTTCTTTTGTTCCGTCTGGAAAAGTGGTGCAGCCATAACCGTGCCGCTTATTCCCAAACCATTCGCCTTCATAGTGAAGTCCATCCGAGCGATGACTTACACCCCAACCCGTTCGCATGTCATTTCTCCATTCGCCAGCAAATGTTTCGGTGACAGTGGCATCCACGCTGCCCCCTGCCTCCGCTTCACCTAAGCTGACGTTGGAGTTGATGTCTGAGGCGGCTGAGCTGACGGTGCTCATACCTGCCTCGCTGCAGAAGGAACTCTGCTTGCTTAACTGGCTGGCTAGAGAGCTCTTGGACTCAGACCTCCGCAGTTTTAAACCGCTAAGTATGGACTGTCGGAAGCGGCCTTTCCTCTTCCTGTGCCTGTCTGCTTCACTGTGAGCACATAATACAAAGCCACTGCGGCCAACTGGACTGCCAGATACCCCGCTGACACCAGAGCCATCCTCTGGGGTGGGAGCCCCTTCGCTGTGATCAGACCGTAGGGAGTTTATGGAGGTGCACATAGGGGAGAAGATGATGGCTGCCATGCCATAAGGCACACTCTGTCGCACTCCATAGCCATGGCGCAAACCACTCAACCACTGGCCCTGGTATGTGCCTGCGGGAGGAACGAAGATATTTATAATGATACAAAAAAACAGTGTCACTAGTTTTCAAAAAATTTCTTGCATCGATAAGAAGGTAATTTGAGGTAACGTTTAAAGATAATTTGATTGAACATGCAATAACAATTTGTTATATTTTGTTACTTGATAAAGCTTATATAACTTCCTAAATGCATTACAAATATATGAGATAAATAGGCTACAAACACAAACACACATACAATATATTGTATATACTGTAGTGACAGTGGCATAAATGCAAAAATTCACAGCAGGCAGGGCAGTTAGTTAACTCTCACAGGGTCGGCCACTGAAGCTAAGCATGGCTACATCCGGTCAGTACCTGGATGGGAGACCACATGGGAAAGCTAGGTTGCTGCCGGAAGTGGTGTTAGTGAGAACAGCAGGGGGTGCCAAACCTGCGGTCTGTGTGAGTCCTAACACCCCGGTATAGTGTTGGGGACTCTATACTGTTCCGTGAGCGCTATCTTTCGGATGTTAAACTGAGGTCCTGACTGGTCAAAAATCCCAGGATGTCCTTTGAAAAAGAGTAGAGGTTTAACCCTGGCATCCTGGCAAAATTTGCCCACTGGCGTCCTAACTATCCCAATGTCATAATTGACTTTATCAGTCTGCAGTCTGGTGCAATATGGTTACCATTGTGTCATCCATACTGCACACTGGTGGTGGGTGAGGAGATTTCCCTCTAATGTGTGTAAAGCGCTTTGAGTGTCCATAAAAGTTCTATATAAATGTAAGTAATAAAAAAAATAATTAAAAAAAAACTGTTGAATAACTGCCTCAGTAATAAATAAACAAACACATGAAAAATAAGAATAAAATAATAATAAAACATAGGGCCATAATTATTATTATTAAATGACAATAAAACAATGTGGATTAATTAGTAATATAACAAGAGTGTTATATGATTAAATGCCAAAAGTGATAGAATTACAAAATAAGACACCTCATTTTGATTAACTGATAATGGTGAATGAACACGTTAAGTTGTAATTGTTTTGCTTGATGTATTTAGTCATAAATACAAAATAAGGTCATTATAATGCTCACCTAAGTCTTTTATATTAATGTCTAGCCTTACAGTTGACATGTTTAACCCAGCAGGCACACAACATCATAAGACGTTAATAGTGGGTTAGATCTAGGTCATTACATCAGGTGATCAAAATTTAATGTCTAGCCAGCGTCTAAGGACAACGTTATTTTGACATCCAATTACAACATGAAATTACATTGATAGAAGACATTCATTTTTGTTCGAATTAGTCCCTTTATAATCCAGGATCACCATAGCGAAATGAACTGCAATCTTATACAGCATATGCTTTATGCAGCAGATGCCCTTCCAGCTGCAACCCATCACTGGGAAACATTTATACACACTCATTCACAGCGGACAATTAAGTCTACCCAATATACCTCATTGTTTTGTTCTTGTATTTGTTTTTTTTTTACTTGTTGGGTAAACCGGAGCACCTGGAGAAAACAAACGCAAACACTGGGAAAACATGCAAACTCCACACAGAAATGCCATCTGACCAAGCCAAGACTTGAACCAGCGACCTTCTTGCTGTGAGGCTACCGCACCATCGTGCAGTCCAAATAATAACATATTGACTAAAAATATGACATAATGTATTGCCTCACTGTTGACTTTGATATATCTGGAAGGTTTATATATATATATATATATATATATATATATATATATATATATATATATTTTTTTTTTTTTTTTTGTATTAAGATGCACCTCTCTTGTATATTCCTTCTTTTAGATGTTGGCAAGCCTCTCATGTTAAATGATAAAATATGGACTGAACAAATATGGTGCACTCTGTTTTCTCGCCGTCCACTCTGAAACTCTAGAATTATATTTTATTTTTATGTTGTTGTTTTTTTCTTATTTCTTATTTCTTTTCTTTCAATGTCATGTTTGTGGTCAGGTAGGGGTAATGTAACGCTTTAAATTGTAATTACAAATACTCAATAACTATTTTTTTTTTTTTAATTACGTTGATACTTGGCTGATTTTAGGTTGTGTTTGAAAGTGACCAAAATCCAACATCTGAAAGATGTCATTGTGGTAACATCCACACAACATCAAGGTATAATATGATTAGACGTTGATATTTAGTTGCTTTTAGGTTGGACGTTGGACAATGACGTCAGCCTGATATTGGGTTCTGATGTCAAGCCGATTTTCATTTCCAAACAAAACCCAACATGCCCCTGACATTGGGGAACAACATCAATATGACATCATGTTGACGCCCTGTGTCTGCTGGGTATGTATTGCAAATAAACAATAAGTGCAGGCTAAGTAAATATAAATTTATTACCCTTGTTTCATTAATTTATTAATTTATTTATTAAATATTGTTTATTACCCAGACATTCAAAATGAGAAATTGCTCTTACAAACAATGTAAGTTTACTTAATCATAATATTATGTTTTACTTGACTTTATGTTTTACTTAATTATTAATATTTTTTAAAACATAAAATTAATTTTATGTTTACAGATTAATAGTAATAATAATAATAATAATAATAATAATAATAATAATAATAATAATAATAATAATAATAATAATAACAATAATAGGTCTTCGCTGCTAGCCAAAGCTACATTTTAATTAATGTCAACAAACTAATTGAATGGACAGGCTGAAATGTAACAGATGCTGCTTATAGTATAGGCAAAGTTTCTGTCCAGGGTGCTGAAATGTTGCACATGAGTTATGTCGCGGGTGGTTCACAAAAATATCACAGTCCTGATTAGTTACCCAGCGAAATTGCTAAAGGCAGATCACACATTGATCGGATTCAGCTTTGAATGCAAGTCTAAACCCATCTTTCAAATAAAGAGGACGTCTGTTACGTGGCGCAAACACAAAGCGTTCACTTCTGTTACCAAATCCCCTATCATGTGTAACGACGCTGTTCATGACCAAAACACAATTCCACTGTTTTCCGCATTCTCCGTCGTTTAAACGCCAGGAAGCGGATTACACAAGAATGCGAATCAGCCAATCAGCGAGAGCAGCGAAGAGTCTCTATTGGCACAAATGACCCGCTGCCTGTAGGTTTCCATGGCAATTTATTGTAAATAAGCGTGTGTTTCCGATGCGCGTGATGAATTAGTTCCTAAGGTGAAACTTAACAGATGAATTATTTTCTGATGAACGCATTTTCGGTAAGCCAGAATGTGTTTGATATTGTAGAGTAAATAAGGAGTCGAATAACTGTTAGACCACATCATTATAAATTTGAACATTATACACATCACATTATATATTTGTAATGAGATACATTATATATACACATTACATTATATATTTGTATTAAGATACATTATATACACACATTACATTATATATTTATAATAAGATACATTATATATATACACATACAAGATACAAAAAAGTGATGTTTTGAGAAATAATCTTCATGCCACTTGCACATTTCGGTGGTCTTTTTCTAGTTTAGCTAATAAATCTAGCTCTAATTCAACAAATAAATCACAGATGAATGTGTGTCAAATTACTGTATTGATTGGAAGCTCATTTGTCTTCAACAGACCAATTCCCAAACATATGGGCGGCATTTTAAAAGTGAATAAGCCTTGTTTGGCTATCCAGTGTATAGGGTTAGTTTACACTCCACAAGATTTTGTCTGCTTCACTGTAAGCACATAATACAAAGCCATTGCAGCCAACTGGACTGCCAGATACCTCACTGACACCAGAGCCATTTTCTGGTGGTGGGGGTTCCTTCGCTGTGATCAGATTGTAGGTAGTTTATGGAGGTGAACATAAAGGAGAAGATGATGGCTGCCATCTGACTAATTCAACAACTAAATCACAGATGAATGTGTGTCAAATGACTGTATTGACTGGAAGCTCATTTAATGTCAACAGACCAGTTCCCAAACATATGGGCGGCATTTTAAAAGTGGATAAGCCTTGTTTGGCTATCCAGTGTATAGGGGTAGTTTACACTCCACAAGATTCTGCATATATGGACAAGCATAACCATTTGGTTAAAAGTTTTAGCTACATTTGAAGCCAAAAACCTCAATGTGCCATCTAAAATTTTCTTCTTAAATTAGGATCTTGTCAGGCTCATGTGTGTAGGTTTAACAATTCCACTTTTATAGCAATAAAGAAGTTCTTTTCTTTGCTATCAAAGTGAAATAACTGAACACAAACATAAAAAATTCACCTTTTTAGAAGCAAATTTACAACACAACTTAGATGCCTCTGAATTCTTCATTTTTAACCCAAACACTATATTTTTATCCATATTTTACCTAAAATTTAGATGCTTTTCATGAAATTATCTGATCTGATATAAAGGAGATGATTAGATTCTCACCTCCGTCCGAATAGGTTTCCGATCCATATCCATCCTGTAAGCCGTTGCTCCATGTGCCTTCATAACGGGAGCCGCTGCTAGTGCTCTCCAACTTCCCGTACCTGCCTTTGAACCCCTGCGTCCATTCCCCCTTGTACTCCCACCTCCCTTTGCTCTCCACACCAATGCCGTGCCTCTTGCCCTGCGCCCAGGTTCCTTTATAACTGTTCCCACTGGGCCACGTGTAAACTCCGAGAACTTCAAACCCATGGCTCCAGGCCCCTGCATACTCGCCCTGGCCCTGGGGCCCAGTGCAGACCCCTCGGCCATGAGCCTTGCCCTGTTCCCACCCTCCACAGTACGACCCCCCATCATCAAAGTCAAACCTGCCTCCAGTGGACATGCATGAAACAGGTTTTGGCAAATCTTCAGAATGTCAAGTGGAAAAAATGCAATTGGCAAGCAAAACAATGGTAAGAAAAAGAGCAAGAGAAAGAGGAAGACTGGGATAGGCAAGGCAGGAAGTGTTACAGCAAAAAATTCAAGTAGAACGCATAGAGAGGACAAAAAAACAGTGCTTTTTAGGTATAGGTGTTTTAAAGGGATGAGAACGGCTTTACCAGGCTACCATCCTGGTGTTATAGCTCCCGCCGGTTTGTGCACAGGCTTTGGTAATGGATGTCTTTATTGTGCATGCTACTTCCAACAGGCATGCAGATGGTGAGCTTCTCCCTTCCTCTCTGCACAGTCCCAACAGGCTGAGGCACACAGCCGCGCTCCGCGTTCCCTGCGTGGAGATCAGCAGGCAAACAAGGCCTAGTTTTTTTCCACAGCCGAAGAGATCCACACAGCAGCAGCATTGATACACTCAATCAGACATTACACGGCCCCCAAATGCACCGCTCCGGCTGGCAAAAATGCAGAGATGCAGGAGGGCATCCGTTGCCTCGATGCATGAAGGATGTCAAGGCCTCCCTCTAGATCATCTTTTCCAAACCAAAATGACTGTATTTCCCTTGCTTATGTGTTATAAAAGATGAATCTGGCACAGCATTTTTTCCTAATGCTGCTCCCTCTCGCTCTCTTTTCCCTTCTGCGCTCCTGCTGTGATGTAGAGGTGAAGCTTCTCTCCTGGAAGACTGGTTGAAAGCGTCCAAAAATAAATAGGTTTTAGTCCTCTTTGGTGCTCTCCTCCTTCACGTTTATGTGCATATTTAAAGGTGTGTAGCCATGATGGTCTGAGCCATATGATGTTGAGTGTCTCTAGAATTTGCTCATTACAGGACTGTTCCACCCCAACCCTTTCCCCTCCCCCACTCATGCTCTCCTTGTTCTTCTTAAAGGGATAGAGGCGGAGAAAGTCATATGCATACAATGGCTTCCCTAATCATCACCATTCTTTATAACCCTTTTCCTTATGGCTGTAATGATAGCTTCATAATAGCATAATGTTTGTTGTTCAGTTTTTCCAGCAAGCATTGGATTAGAAATGGAGTTATAGTATAGAAGTGTAGTATAGTATAGAATCGCATAGCATTTAAAATGCAACAACCAGTAAAACATGTATATATACAGCTGAAGTCAGAATTATTAGCTCCCCTTTGAAGTTGTTTTTCTTCTTAGATATTTTCCAAATGATGTTTAACAGAGCAAGGACATTTTCATAGTATGTCTGATAATATTTTTTCTTCTTTGAGAAAGTCTTATTTTTTATTTTGGCTAGAATAAAAGCATTTTTTAATTAAAAAAAATGTTGAGGTCAAAATCATTAGCCTCTTTAAGCTATATTTTTTCCTATAGTCTACAGAACAAACCATCGTTATACAATAACTTGCCTAATTACCCTAACCTGCCTAGTTAACCTAATTAACCTAGTTAAGCCTTTAAATGTCACTTTGAGCTGTATAGAAGTGTCTTGAAAAAGATCTAGTCAAATATTGTTTATTGTCATCATGATAAAATAAATCAGTTATGAGAAATGAGTTATTAAAACTATTATATTTAGAAATGTGTTGAAAAAATCTGCTCTCCATTAAACAGAAAATGGGGGAAAAATAAACAAGAGAGGCTAATGATTCGTCAGCTGTATATATTTTTAATATCCTGAGTTGAAGCGAACACAAAGTATTTTGTTTCATTTAATATATAAATCCCATTTATATGACTATAAGTTAACAATTTGATACTGATATAAAAGCATACTGATGGTACAGCAACATATAAGGACACATTCTCATTTTTAGAATGTTTAAGAGACATATTCATTATATTAAAATGTTTGTGAAAATATATACATTTATTATATTAACAAAGATGAATGTGGTAGTAACAAATGTTGATAGGTTTTTGTCTTCAAAGACACACTTTTTGAAAATGTTCTTATTTTCAGTATATCTTGCCCCAGTGCCATTTTTTATTTATTTAGCTGATCTACGGGTTTGTCGGGAGCACTTTTAGCTTAGCTTAGCATAAACCATTAAATCGGATTAGACCGTTAGCATCTCACTGAAATTTTTTTTAAAAATTTGATAATTTTCCTATTTAAAGCTTGACTATTCTATAGTTCCGTCATATTTAGTCCATGTGACAAAAAGGTACTGAATAATCTGATTCAGTGGGGTATATGCACTGCTTGTGTTTTTCAGCCAATAATAACCTTCCCGTCAAAGCTTAATGTGACTATTTTCAATTTCATAAAGTTCCTTTCACAGCATTAATGTTGTAATGTAATTAAAATACAATCAGGTAAATAGACCTCATAAGCATCAATTAATTGTTCAAGTCAGGATCAGCAGGTGAGCACAGAATCTCCATTGAAGATGCAGCGGTAAAATAACCAGTCATATTTTAAAGACAAAGGGGGAAATGGAATTTAATGCAGTGCCTCTTGTCCGGTCTGAGACCCACGTTAAATCATATAAATTCTTTTAGGCAGTGACAATCACAGATTTTTTAAGAAATCAGATCTTAAACGTGCCAATTTTATAATGGAAAGACTGGCTGAAATTAAAACTTTGTGCATATACCCCATTCATTCATTTTCGGCTTAGTCCCTTTTTAATCAGAGGTCGCCACAGCAGAATGAACCACCAACTCATCCAGCATAAGTTTTATGCAGTGAATTTCCTTCAAGCCCTAGGCCATCACTGGGAAACACCCATACACTCTCATTCACCCACATACACTACAGATAATTTAGCTTACCACATTCAGTTAACAAACATGCAAACTCCACACAGAAATGCTAACTAACCCAGCTGAGTCTCGAACCAGCGACCTTCTTGCTGTGAGGCGACAGCCCCATATACCCCATTATATATTTTAATGTTAAAGTTAAAAGTTCTACTGCCACACCTAGAGATAAAACTCAACTATTTAACTCAGAGGAGAGTTGTAAAATTAGGTTATTTTCAAAACTAAAAAAGTGGACTGTTCCTTTAAACATTACGTAAGATAGGCTACATGTACCTAAACTGCACTGAAGATCAGATACTGAGCTAAGATCAGTATTCATTAAACAGCTTTAAAAATGCCACTTTAGATACTGCCCAGTTAATCTTCATTGGGACTGAATGAAGAGCACTGTTTGCGTGAGAATAAAAATATCAGATTTTTTGACATTGATTTTTCAATCAATATATTTTGCCTCTATTTTCTCTCTATGACTGGGAGAGCTTTCACATGGAGCCTTGTTTGCATCAAACAACCAATAAGTGAAACCACAATATGACTGACAGTGTTTGTAAATATCCGGCATAAACACAAATGGATGCAGAGGGCTTGGGAGTAATCTTCTTTTAGTCATTAGAAGCTGAACGTATCATTGCGTAGCTTGGGCAGATGCTTTATTATGTACATTTGTTGTTTAAAAGTTGTTGTTTTATATGTGCTATTGATTACTTTGAGGGATAAATATTCTGTTGACTCCATGATACATACATGCATGCAAAATGGGCAATAAATGGGGCAAGGATGAAAAATGCTAATAATAATACATTTATTCATTAATTTTCCTTTGGCTTAGTCTCTTATTAATCAGGGGACGCCACAGAGGAATGAATCGACAACTATTCCAGTAAATGTTTTACACAGCGGATTTCCTTCCCGTGGCAACCCAGTACTGGGAAACAGCCAAACACTCTCACATTCACACACACATACCCTACGGCCAATTTTGTATACCCACTTTAACTACAGTGCATGTCTTTGGAACCTTCTTGCTGTGATGTGACAGTGCTAACCACTAAGCCACCATGCCACCCATAATAATAATAATAATAATAATAATAATAATAATAATAATAATAATAATAATAATAATAATAAAAAAGCAAACAAATACAAAACAGTAATAAGACTTATAACCATAGGCATTCAACCAAAAAAGACATAACTGTTTACAATCCTCGTATTTTTCCATAGTCTTGAAACCTTTTTTTAAGAATATCAGGCATTTTCACTGGGTATTGTATGTTCCACAATGGAAATGCGGTCATACATGTTTAGATACAAAAGAGGGTCTATTTAGGTGAGCTATCCCTTTAAATAAAATGACAGTGAATATCTGCAGTTGCTCCATCTGGTGTTGAAAAGCGGATTTGCAGGCTCCAGATTGCCATGTTGCATAAAACTAGTGGAGGGTTTTCACATACCATAAATAAGCAGAACAAATGAACGTCAGTTACAAAGCATATTGGATACAACGGTGATATAATAATGAAACTCTAGTGGAATAGTGTTCTCTGCACTCTGTAAATTGATACTACACATTAGTGGCCGTAAATGAGGCACCCTATGGGGGTTGGCCAAAATAATCAAATATTTATAAACATTTCTTCAATAATGATACATATCCGTAACTTGGATAGTCCTGAAGAAGTAACAAAGGATGCAATATTTTGGAACAATTGTTTACATTACATTAAAAGATAAGGGGAATTAAATATACACGTGCACAATCAAATAATCATGAACTAAGAATTTTAATGAATCAGCTTGATGATATGCCACATCTATGTGGGAAAGAGTATCTGTTAATGGGGTTACAAACAAAATCAATTAGATTTGTTAGATTTTGGTATTATACCTTGCTAGTTTTTTAGAAATGTGCAGAAAAAAAACTGAAATAAACCTATATTTATTAAAAGCAAAAACACTACAGACCTGTTGAAAGGGGTGGTCCTTTTTTTTGGACCTTTTTGCAGTTATTCGCCTCAATTTCTGTTTAATTTTGAGATATAAACACTGCATTTTTTGTGACATTTTAAGCTTGTTGGGTGGTCATTACAACCACATGTTTTGATGTACTAAAAGTATTTCCTAAAGATTTACAACAAAAAAAATAAGAAAAAGACTTATTTTTAAAATACAAATTTATCATATGACATCATTGGAAAAAATATAGGAAATTAAAAAAATATATTTGTTTTTCATTTTAAGAAAGTTTTACATTAAAAACGGGGGCCTATTGTTATTTATTAGGCAAATAAACTAGCCAGCGCGTTCAAGTTCACAGTCAGATTTCAGACATTTGAATAATAAAAATGTCAAACATAATAATAATAATAATAATATAATAATAATAATAATAATAATAATAATAACAAATATAGCTGCAAGCAGAAATTAAGGGGCCAAGCAGTTCAGAGCCAGAAAGACCAAAGTAGTCTAGAGGCAGAATGAGCACATTTGAGCACATTTGTGTAAACACTGTAACAAAAACCGTAAACAAAAACCATTTGGCCTTTTAACACACATTTCACAACACTTGGTCAACATAGTCTGACAATGATCCAATTCCAATTTGGTGATATTTCTACAAAGAGTCTAGGAGGAGTTTGTGAAAATTTATTTTTTTTAACAAAATCAATATGGTGAACAGGGAATTTAGCCAAATATGGCATATTTGGTATCAGTGTTTAATTTTACCACAATAAACATTCATTCATTCATTTTCTTGTCGGCTTAGTCCCTTTATTAATCCAGGGTCGCCACAGCGGAATGAATCGCCAACTTATCCAGCAAGTTTTTATGCAGCGAATGCCCTTCCAGCCGCAACCCATCTTTGGGAAACATCCACACACACTCATTCCCATTTCCCACACACACACTATGGACAATTTAGCCCACCCAAATCACCTATACCGCATGTCTTTGGACTGTGGGGGAAACCGGAGCACCTGGAGGAAACCCATGCGAAGGCAAGGAGAACATGCAAACTCCACACAAAAATGCCAACTGAGCCAAGGCTCAAACCAGCGACCCAGCAACCTTCTTGCTGTGAGGCGACAGCACTACCTACTGCGCCACTGCCTCGCCCCTCACAATAAACATATGCAGTATAAAGTTATTTTTGATTCATTTTTGATTCATTATTGACTAAAGAGTCAAATTTGGTGACAATTGAATCAACGATCAAGGAGGAGTTTGCAAAATAACTTTTCAAACAAATTCAATATGGCGGACAGGAAGTTTGCACAAATATGGCATGTTTAGTATCAATGTTTTCAGCATGACCCAATGAATAATTTAATACTAATTTCACCACAATAAACCTATACAATAAACATTTATTAGCCATTTTGTAAGATTTATTATTGATGGTTAGTTAAGGGTTTTTAACGCGTGACCACTCAAATGTATGTGTTGTGGTTATTGTGAGGAGCAAGTGGCACACCTAAAGTTCAGCATCAATTAAAATGAAAAGAGTTTCAGTTAAATCAATTAAAAGTTTCAGAATTACAGTCTCAGATTATCTTTAAAATTGAGCCAGCACATTTGTCAGTAGCGTAAATGAAAACCGTGTCACGCAACTATAACTTTTTTGCCAGCATGGTCTAAAGAACAATCAAATTTGGTGAAAATCGGAAAAACGGTCTAAGAGGAGTCTAAAAAATAGGTTTTCAATTAAAAACAAAATGGCGGACAGGTAGTTCAGTTCATTTTGGCATATTCGGTATCAATGGTCTCGGCATGATCCAGGGAATATAAAAAGACACCTGTCTTGTCAATAAGGAATGTTTATAAAAAATGATTAGCATTTTTCAAAAATGGCTTATAACCTTTGGCCACAAGGTGGCGCTGCTCCAGAAGTTTTTGTGTACTCTCAGGGCATGGTGTTAAAGATGCATACCATGTTTTGTAATTATGTGTGAATAGATTTGTAAAATATATCATTTTTTGATGAAAATCTAAATGGTCGACGCCCAAAATGGCTGACCTGGGAAAATCCGACATCGTTCAACTCGGCATGCTCTGTCAGATGTGATGAGAGCAGTTTTAGGAGTTTTGGACAAAGGTTTGAGACAATATAAGCAAAATTAATGATTTTCTCACTCAAAAACTTCAAGTAGTACGTTCACAGTGAAAACTCTAAAAATAAGTGCACTTTTATTACCCGGATGATGCACTCATTCAGCCGCTAACATTGTGTGTAATGTAAAAAGTGTGTAATGATGGACTCTTCACGTACTCAACGACCGCAGGTTTGCTTACGTAGCGGAATACCTTTATTTATTTTAAATGGTGGAAGCAAAATTCTCCTACGAGAGTGATTATAGCACCTCCCGATGGTGAATGCGGCAATACTCACAGCAGGTATTATTTGATAATTCGGTCGTTTATTTCACTGATTTGGCAACCGTCAAACGTCATCAGGGAAACGGTTTGAATATCCGCTTAGTAAAAAAACATTAGTTTGCCATTTGGGACGCCACTACATACATATACTATCCCGTTGAGTGTGTAAGCGCATAAGTACATAGTGCATGAGTGCATAGTGCATGAGTTCAATATTTTTTTTTGTCAGCAGCGTCTGTAGATCATGTGATTAAATTTTGGTGAAAATCAGGCAAACGGCCTAGGACAAGTTTGATCAAACAGGGTTTGCAAAAAAAAAATTCAAAATAACAAAAAAAAAATTTCATGACGGAATAAGGTGCAATGGAATTGGACTGAGCCAAGGATTTAGAGGAAAAAGAATTTTGATTGAAGCCCACTGGTTCAAAAGTTATAGTGATGAACACAAGTGAAACTTTGGTACCACCTTTGGAACCACCCAAATGTCCAACCCCCCCCCCACACTTGGTAACGGGCTAGTTGACATTTTAGTAGTTTAAAAAAGGTTTTTGTCTAGCAATTACTAACACCAACTACAATCTATGGCTGCATCCGAAACCGCCTACCGAGGTACTGCATTTGAATTTAAACGTACTATTCTGCCGTTAAAATAGTATGTTCTATACAGTATGAATGTGAAAAGTAAGAATGGAATTCAGACGTACTACATCCACCATTTTGACATAGTCATGCGACGTACCTGCGTAATTTGCATCGCTTTACTCACATTCATGAATTCGCTCGCGGGGCATCATGGGATAGCACAGCATGCATGGGATGCATACTCCAGAATCTCGCCAGAAGTAGTAAGTCATCGGGGTACTTCTCGCATACTGTTTTTCGAATTCTGTGAATTCGGACATTACTACTCGGCTCAAATACTGATTTTAGCGTACTATATAGTATGGAAGTATGTGGTTTCGGCGCAGCCTATGACTTTAAACTATTAAAATGTCAATGAAAGTCACTTTTTCAAACTTCAAGGTTATAAGTTGTTGGAAGAAAGACCACGCTCCATAATGCAATTAAAAAGCAAAAATAAACAAAAATATGGAAAACAAATATTATGTAACGTATATTTCAAAAATATTGAATATACAAATTCTTTTTTTGTATGAACTGCTGATGCCATTTATTTAAATGAAAAACATTATTTTCATTTAGAAAATAAAATGCCAGTAAGTCAAAATAACCAAAAATATGCAAAGGTTTCAGATGTTCATATTCACCTTTAGACAACTAACTGGAACTAACTAGTGGGACAACCTTGATTTCTATTACAGCAAATGAAAACATACAATTTTTGATAAAAGATCTAATAATTTCATTAATTATCTCACTATGTAATATGTTTTCATTTCTCCATGGACTTGTTACAATTAACACAGTAAGGAGCAATTTTCATCATCAAAATTCAGTCCAATTCTTTCATGCAATTTATCTGTTCAAACCGATGTGTAATGTGGACCTATGGAAACACAAATGAATTATCTGATGTTAGCTGGCATTATTATATAAAATGAAATTTCTGAGCTTGGTGCTCAAAAACCATTTAACACAGAGAAGTAAGAACATCCAGCAGTATTTACATGTATTCAAACGGTCAAACAGTGACATGAGAGCTGGTTATGGATTCTTTCTATGCTATTCACTGTTGCTTAGCAAAACAGTCCATTCAAAAGCACAACCAATTAGTAGTTTTACATAACAACACTGACTCTGGGAATGTGACCAAAAAAGCAAATCGTTATGGCTGACCAAATTTTTTAGTCAAGCAAAAAAAAAAAAAATCCATTTGTGTCAGTCTGAACACACATATCAACAATTGTTTATTCGCTGAATGTTAATTACTCCTGCATCTGTCTAAGGTGGATATAAAATGTCTACACACCCCTGTTAAAATACCAGGTAAAATTTTTCATGTAAAACATTAGATAAAGATGAAAACTAGGTCTGAATACATAATATTTGAAAATCAATAAGAAAGAAGTACTCTTATAGTGACTTATGGATGATTTCTGTAATACCCATATGATGGACACTAATCTATGAGGCATCATATCTGAATAATAGTGGAAAGCGGCATCATCCTCAACAGGGTGGGTGCAGTACATCAAAATTCCATTCATACCAAATAATACTCGCTGCAGCCTGTAGTGCCGTGATTTCATGCAAGCACATTAAAGTGCACATGTGCAATGTGACATACTCCATGTGTTTAAATCATGAATGTGCACAAGATGGCCATTACTTTAGTCAAAAGTTGAAGGTGGTGGTAATGCATCAAAATGCTGGATACCAACTATCATAAATACAAGAAGAAGAAGAAGATGCTGATGTTCATTACGTAGTGGACATTGTAACTTGCATGCTTTCTGTGATGATTGGGTTTGGGGTAGGTGTAGGTGTAGACGTTATTGACTGCAAGGGGTGAGTTTTGGGTTGGGCTAGGTGTAGATCTTAACAACACACACTGTGATGTGTAATTAATAATTAATAAACAATACAAATAGTTCTAGTTTTTAGTGACATGCTTACGCATGCATGCCAAAGTACAGTGGACAGAACCATTCTACATGCATATATTCATTAAAGACATCAAAATACTACATGACAGTATATAACCATGCCTGCTAACACATACATTACATTGTCATGCATGTTCCTACTGTGCTAAATCATATTTTAATGTTGGAACTAACAGAATTTTATGACTGCTAAAGTGGCCTTGGCAGTCATTCATTCATTCATTTTCCTTCGGCTTAGTCCCTTATTTATCAGGGGTCACCAAAATGAAATAAACCGCAAACTAGTCCAGCATATGTTTTACAAAGCAGATGTCCTTCCACCCGCAACCCAGTACCGGGAAGCACCTACACACACTCGCATTCACACACACACACACACACACGCACGCACATACACACACACACACACACACACACACACACACTATGCCCAATTTTGTTTGTTAAATTCACATGCACGCATATCTTTGGACTGAGAAACCCACGCAAATAGTGGGTTTTTTATTTGTTTAATGTAAATTTAAGCTTATTTTTTTCAATTGAATTGTCACACATTTCAGAACCCTGATGTCAATTTTCAAAACTCTAGTCACAAAACTCTAAACACTCACTACTTTTGACAAAGGCTCTCCAGTGTTCAAAATTCTGCATGCTGCATTAATTTCCTTAAAAACGTCTTACATTTGCAGGATCATTTGTTCACATAATCCTTTCAGCATACAAATACTACAGGAACACAACTTTAAATCACAAGACGTACATCATTTCAATAAACAATCTTTAACAATCGTTCAATATTGTTGTTTAAATACATGATACAGGTTTCATTTTGGTTTATACATAAGTGTAGAGGGAAAAGTACAGACAGTGGATACACTAAACTACTTCTTTAATTTCATCATAATGTAGGTTTACTGTCATTTTTTTCTCACTTTTCGTCCCCATATTTCGTCCGCCACAGCCATGTCACCCTGCAGCCCAAGACCGGTTACTCACTGAAGCTAAGCAGGGCTGAGCCTGGTCAGTACCTGGATGGGAGACCACTAGGGAACACTAGGTTGCTGTTGGAAGTGGTGTTAGTGAGGCCAGCAGGGGGCGCTCAACCTGTGGTCTGTGTGAGTCCTAATGCCCCAGTAAAAGTGAAGGGGACACTACACTGTCAGTGGGCGCTGTCTTTCAGATGAGACGTTAAACCGAGGTCCTGACTCTCTGTGGTCATTAAAAATCCCATGGCACTTCGCGTGAAAGAGCAGGGGTGTAACCCCGGTGTCCTGGCCAAAGTCCCTCTATCGGCCCTTATGATCATGGCCTCCAAACCATCCCCTACCACCGAATTGGCTCTATCACTGTCTCTCCTCTCCACCAATAGCTGGTGTGTGGTGAGCGCACTGGCGCCGTTGTCCTGTGGCTGCCGTCGCATCATCCAAGTGGATGCTGCACACTGGTGGTGGTGTGGAGAGACCCCCCTCATGATTGTGAAGTGCTTTGGGTGTATGGCCATACACAATAAATGCGCTATATAAATACACATTACATAAATACACATTACATTACATTACATTACATATAGAAAGCTGATATATGGAATGATATCTGGCAACATATGCAAATTACAATTGGATTCCACATACTGTATATAAAATGTCATAGTGTGTGTGTGTGTGTGTGTGCGTGCCATGTGGACACCTATACAAATTATAGGTAATATATAGTTGTAGAGGTACAATATATAACATAATAGATCATATATTTACGTAACATATATGTACATATTTAAAATTCTATTACATAGTTGAAAAAATGACAATATTTTGACATGTACAGTGACATTTTACATTTGTAAAATTCAAATGAACTATTATGTCACATGTGTAATTTGCATATATTTCTACATATCAGATTTTTATTTTGGGATCTGTGTTTCCATCAGTCTGGTGTTGTGGATTTGGTCACAGGTTCTCCTCTACATCACAGTGGTTTTTTCATTAGGCAAAAATCTTGAAAAAGAACCTTCTGTCAATGTGAATGCAGGCCTGACATTTGTCTTCAGTGGTTGGGCTTTCTTACACACAGTACAGTAATGTCAGATATAAAAACATTGTGTGCAAAAGTGGAACATGGAACAAAGAAGTATAAATATGAAATAAGAATTAATCAAGAAGAAATCTATAATTATGTAATCCAGTTGGGTGATCTTCTGTGGAAACTGATGTCATTTGATCTATCCTGAAACTTTCATCATCTTAACTTAAAATTGTACATCAGCTTCCACGCATCAAGTATAATGTAACAGTTATTTGTCATTTTGAGTGCTTGTATCAGCTGACAGTAACATCATGTAAAGTCAATGAATAAGCATTTATTTCAAATGTAATGTTTGAGTTGCATTGCGAAATTGGATCAATTTTATGATTAATTGTGTTATATTGAATAGATGATCTTAGTTCAATGAACAAAGTATTTTTGACTTGTGTGTGTTGTATCCAAGCATTTGAAAAAAGAATTAAGAGTTTTCCAAAAACCTACAATTTTGGCAATGGTTGTGAATTTTGTGTCTAGAGTTTTGTAAATTTGACGCCAGAGTTCTAAAAGTTTGTGGCAAAACGTTTGTAAAAAAAACTGTAATACGTCTAACATATCTTTTGTTTACATTGAACTGAATGCCTCGCACAACTCTCACCACTATAGTGTGAGAATTTTACTGTGTGCACCTGGAGGGCGTGAGAGCGCCAGCCCCTTGCAAGCCATGTGCGCACTGCTCATAATATACACACTTCTCTATAGGAAATAATGAACTTGCATGCAAAAAAGACGCAAAAGTGCGAAAAAGAAGAATGTCCTGCTGCTTATAGTTAATCCAACGTGTGTGCATATTGGCATAACTTTGTTTAGTTGCAGCAGTTTTGTTCCGTGCAACAGAAATGTGGCATTGAGAAGCCTTTAGGATTAATCAACCATATTGAATTACATCGCAAGTAATAGTGGAATTGGCTAATCATTGCATCCCTGTTAACGGTATCAGTACATTGTACATAAGGCCTTGTCTACAAACATATCCAAATGTTTTCGGCTGCTCGCGCCACTAGCTTAATGTCAGGTTACTCATTCTCTGCGCAGCCTTCAACTGCAGCTTGTGCTGTATTAAACAGATGCACATCTCTTCATGATTATAGCAGCCATTTTTCGACTGAACTAAAATGAAATGAACAACAGTTGTAGTAAATGCTGCATGAAAACACCACAAATGATGACTCGAATGTGAGATGATTTCGTTATTGTGTGATTATTAGTTGTGCTGAATCAATAAGAGCAGTTAAATCTTATTTTTAAAATGAAACACTTTGTGGATTTCCACATCTTCATGACATGTTTAGTCTTTGCAAGAGAGTGCTCTCTGCCATTGGAAATTTACTGCTGATCACACAATCAACCTTTCCTGACAAGATGTGCATGACAATCACAGCTTTGCTTGACCACATTTGTGATTTGATTTTGATTAATCGCCAAGCTCTAGGTAATATCAGGATGACATTGTTACTGTTATTAAAAGCACTTACAAATACCAATGTCAGATTCATAGGTCAAAGTAAAGTTTGTAGACAAACTTTATAGCGGCTTGAGAAAGAGAAGTAGATTTAAAGTTTAAGGCCCAATCCCAGTTCTACCCCTTAGCCCTTCCCCTTTTCCTTACCCCTCGTTTTGCACGTGCCCGTGAAGGGGTAGTGGTGTCCCAATTCTCTTTAGCTTGAAGGCGTAGGGCTAAGAGCAAGGGGTATACACCCCTTCAAACCAAGATTTTTCAGGACCACACTCGAAACCAAAGGGTAAGAATAATTTCCCAGAATACCCTAGCATCAGCTGCACCCGGAAATAAGGAGATCCACAAATTAGTATTTTTTACTATTAATACCAATTTTTACAACTAACAAACACTTTTTAATATATTCATAACCGCGTTTATGTTTTACCATCATGCTTTTAAAAAAAACGCTAAAACAAAAACCGCTAAATTTCGCAACCTATTCGCGATCTATAATCCCTTATAATAACTTCTGTACTGCAGTCCCACAACTTTCTGGCACTCGATGACACTGGAATACCCTTTCAGAAAAGTCTAGTGGCTGGGAATGAGCTTTTTACAGTGTCTGCTATAATGTTAATGTTGTTTTTGGTGTGTTTACATAGATAAATATGACCACTGTGTTAAATGCACAGTATTATGATCTCATTGACACATTATCATTATGATAGCATCATATATGCCTTCAGTGATTTCCTGTAGATAAATAACAAAAAAATAACACAACTGGAATAAGTACAGCAGTCGTGAACGTCTGATCTCATATGAAGCCAGAGTTCTTGAGAAAATATGATGACGTGTGCAGGTGCTGTAGTGCTGTCCCAATTTTTAGGGGTAAATTTTGAAGCCCTTCCCCTTAACCCTCGGTTGTAAGGGCCAAGGGGAAGGGGAAGTGGTAGGAGTACAAAAATAGAATTAGGATTGGGCTTAAATCATAAAAGTAATTTAGAAAGTTTGAAAAAGTTATAGTACATATTAGCATAAACTGTTAGACCTTACCAGGCTTTTTTACAGTAGAATACTGGCAACACTGTTGCCAGCTACTCACTGTAAAAATTTAGTTACAGTAAGTAGCTGGCAACAGTGTTGCCAGTTAGTTACTGTAACTGAACCATTACAGTGAGGAGCTGGCAACAGTGTTGCCAGTTAGTTACTGTAACTGAACCATTACAGTGAGTAGCTGGCAACACTGTTGCCAGTTAGTTACTGTAACTGAACCATTACGGTGAGTAGCTGGCAACAATGTTGCCAGTTAGTTACTGTAACTGAACCATTACAGTGAGTAGCTGGCAACAGTGTTGCTAGTTAGTTACTGTAACTGAACCATTGCAGTGGGTTGCTGGCAACAGTGTTGCCAGTTAATTACTGTAACTGAACCATTACAGTGAGTAGCTGGCAACAGTGTTGCCAGTTAGTTACTGTAACTGAAACATTGCAGTAAGTTGATGACAACAGTGTTGCCAGTTAATTACTGTAATAGAGCAGTAATGGTAACTAACTGGAAACTGCTTACAGTTAATTACTGTACTGTAGTGTTACAACTCACAGTATTATACTGCATACACATTAATAGTTTGTCATATATTATTGTAGTGTTACTCAAATTAATCGGTATTCTTAAATATTATTAAAAATAGAAAGCATAAAAATTCTTTAGACAAATGTATTTTATTGTTTTGGCAGCAAACAAATATACAACAGAAAAGGTATTCAGAAAATTAACAAAAAAAAATTAAGAGATCAGCAGATTTCAATCCACAAAGGTTACAAAGGTTAAATTAATAAACAATACATGCAGTGGATATAGCACAGGTGTCAAACATTTAAATATTGTCTTACATATTACTGAGAGCCACAGGTCTGCACGGTAAGGCTGCGGTCACACTCACGTTTGCGAAATTCTGTCGTACGGAAGTCTGAAAAGGAGTGGGATTAAACAAAATGATTAGAGCTTGAAACGCGAGCGACTGGTCCATAGTTTAAATTTCTTTCCAGAGAGGTCATGTTTTGATCTTTGATTGGTCTCAAGCAATCACATGATGTGATTTCGCAGGTCAGATTTCCCCAAGCTTGAACTTTCCAATGCTGCGAACTGTGAAACTTGTCGTATGAGCTTGCATTCCAGGTCTGCAGCATTCACATACAGTCCAGTTCAGTGTGACTGGGACTTTAAGCTGTAACTCTAATTAAACACACCTGATCAAACTAATTAAGGCTTGTTAAAAATCTACAGGTAATGTTGAAGCAGGGTGGGTTACAAATAATTATAAAAAATAAGCATATCAAAAGAACACACACATACTCTAGATATGAAAAAAAAAACATGTTTGTCAAAAACAGGCACATACTGTGTCAGTTCTCAATAAAAAGTTTAAAATAATTACATAAAACAAAAATAAAGTCAGCAACACTGAAAAACCAAAGGATCCAATCTTTTATTACTATAATTAATATTTACTTTTAAAATCTCATGACAACAAACTTGTCTATTGTCTCTAATACAAAGTCATAGATGGAAACACAGCTCTGAAAAATACTTAGCAACAAACTCACAACCTGGGACCTGACAGTGGAGGTTTGTGTGTGGATGGCTATGTGTATCATATTTTTTGTGATTCCCTTTGATAATTTCTGTGCACGTTACCTTACTGAGGTGATGGAATGTAATGGTTTTTATGTGTATAGAAACTGTACTGAAATATGCAATATCCAATAAATAAATATACTTTAAAAAAAGTAATGTAAGAAGTTATATGAAGAGAGACTAACTAGCTAACAATGTAGCTTTTAAGAACACAATTCAAGATAACAACAATATAACTTAAAACACAGCCTTATTTTAGAAACCCTCAAAAAAACATTTTACTTACTCATTGTAGATTCTTATTTAAAGCCTAAAACATATTAGACTCTACATCTGAATTGATAGACAGAGAATAGAGCGCACTCAGCAGTAAACAAATCAAACACCTGACTCCCCTAAAGGGCCAGCATTTTCTTGAAACTTTTTCCAACACCTTTGTTTTTAGAACAAAACAGACAGCCTGTCGAGGGTGTGGTGATGCCTAAATCATTGTTTTCTGCCTTTAAAATATAAGTCTCTGTAAATAGCAACATAAAGCATCAGAGTAGATGGGACATTAATGGTTTAACAGTAATTTGCCATTTATTGTCACAGTTACTACCTGTAATGAGTACATAAAGTAAATTACTGTAGTTTATTATTTGCACTACACAATTTCATACAAATCCTGCTCTTTTTACAGTAAAATACTGTTTCCTTTTATTAGAGCAAAACACTGACTATTTTACAGTTATTTACTGCATAATCCACAGGGTAACAGTGCATTTAAGCATTAACCCTAATTAAACACACCTGATCTAACTAAAACTAAAGGTAGTGTGTTGAAGCAGGGCTGGAACTAAATTCTGCTGGACTGCGGCCTTCCAGGAGTTTGACACCCCTGGTGCATTGCATATTTTCAAAGCAACTGCCAACATTTATCACAATCACGCACATACCGTTAAATAAAAACAATAAAAATATACAAACTTCATCCAAAGCAAAAAAATATATATAATAAATAATCTGATCCTCTTGTTGTTCCAAATCTGTAGTAATAATAAAAAACACAACAAATAACCTAATTTATACATTTATTTATGAAAGCCTTTAGTTTAAACCATACTGTTAATGCCACTTTTACCTACTTCATTTGAAGTTTTCTAGACAAATTCATTGAGTCTCTGCAAAAATGTAGGTACGTACTGTTTAAGATATTTTTTTTAATAACACATTTTTACTAGTTATTTAGCAAAATACTAATATTCAGCTTAAAGTGCAATTTAAAAGCTTTACTATAGGTTAAACTAGGCAAATTAGATTAATTATAGGAAAAGTAAACAAAGTTATAATAATTATTGTGACAATTTCTTTGCTCTGTGGGAATATTTTTGCCTTTAAATGCATCTCGTCCATATCTTATACTTACCTTTTAATAATCTCTGTGGCACTGGTTGATTTCTGATACTTAATGCTAAAAACATAAAAGGAACCAAAGAAAACACAGAGATATATATATAATTGAATATATAAAATATTAAAAGCAACATAAAGCATCAGAGTAGATGGAGCAGTAATGGTTGAACAGTAATTTACCATTTATTATCACAGTAAATATCTGTAATGGGTACATAAAGTAAATTACTGTAATTTATTCTTTGCACTGCACAATTTCATACAAATCATACCCCTTTTACAGCAAAACACTGGCTATTTTACAGTTATTTACTGCATAATCTATGGTAAGGGTTAACAGTGATACATATAGTACATATAGTACATATTAGCAGGTTTCTAGTATGGATTGGCATGTTTTTGCTGGGTGGTTGCTAAGGGGCTCTGAGTGGTTGCTGAAGAGTTTTTAAGCGGTTGCTACAGTGTTCTGAGCGGTTGCTAAGCAGTTGCTAAGGCATTGCTAGAGTGTTTTGACTGGTTGTTAAGACATTGCTAGGTGGTTGATAAGGTTACTGAGTGGTTGCTAGGTGGTTGGGTGTTCCAGGTAGTTGTTAAGGTGCTGCTAGGTGGTTGCAAGTTGTTGCTATGTGTTTGCTAGGGTGTTCTGAGTAGTTGCTAAGGCGTTGCTAGGTGGATACTAGGCAGTTCCTAAGGTGTTGCTAGATGGTTTCTAGGATTTTTGAGTGGTTGTTAGGTGCTTGCTAAGGTAGTTGCTAAGGTGTTGTTAGGTGCAATCAAAAGGTGTTGCTGGGTGGTTGCTAGGGTTTTCTGAGTGGTTGCTAAGTCATTGCTAGGTGGTTGCTAATGCGTTGCTAGGCGGTTGCTAAGGTGTTGCTAGGTCGTTGCTAAGGTGTTATTTGGTGGTTACTAGGGTGTTCTGATTGGTTGCTAGGTGATTTTCATGGTGTTCTCAGTGGCTGCTAGGCAATTGCTAAGGCATTACTAGGTGGTTGCTAAGACGTTGCTAGGTCTTTACTAAGGTGTTGCTAGATGGTTGCTAAGGTGTTGCTAGGGTTTTCTGATTGGTAGCAATATTTTATCATAAATTAGCATGTTATTAGCATGGATCTAGTGTGAATTAGCATGTTGTTAGCATGAATTTAGTATGAATTAGCATGTTACTAGTATGTTTATGTTATGAATTAGTATGTTTGCTAGTATGATTAGTATGTTAGTATGTCGTTAGTATATTGCTTGTATGAATTAGTATGTCATTTATACGTCCAATGTAGAGTCAATGGCAGCTTTTATATAATGGAAGTCTATGGGACAGTTGCTAGGGTGCCATAAGTGGTTGCCAGGGTGTGGCTGGTAAGGTCATCAGTGATTGGCAGATTGGTAATCTGAGTTAAATGAGCCCACACTTAAGTCTGTATGATAGTCTGGCACGAGGTTATGAGGTCACAAAATTTGGTAGGACTTTTTTAGATTTTTCCAGGTCAGTTTTGGGAAAACCGTATAGGTAAGATATAACCGTAAGATATAGCAAATTAATTCAGTTTAGTTTCAAGGTCTTGAGTTAGTTTGGTGTTATCAATCATTCTAGGAGTTGCATTCTTAAAGTAGTCTAAGAAGAAGAAGAAGAAGAAGAAGAAGAAGAAGAAGAGGAAAGAAGAATAATACGTTTTTGCCGTATAACAGTATGTTGGCTTTCTCAAGCCACCATAACTATGCATGATGTGAGCCCATTTTCATAAAACACTAATATCAGGTTTACAGTCTCTCACCAAATATAAAGCCCATGAGCCACACAGATTTTACTGAGACAGCAAGTGAAAGAGATGTGTCAGCGGTTAGTAGCAAATCTCATTCCCTTAGTGAGAAGAACTGCAGATACTGTAAAAATTATCATGATGTGAACAGATATGTGTCCACCCTTCCTAATCGCTCTTTAAAAGCCGTTGCAATATCTTTGTTTATATTCTCCCCACCTGAGGACATTTACTGTTTTTGAGGCCATGCATGTGTTAGCCAGAGAGAGTGCTGATGCTATCTCCACCATACAACCTTTTCTTTACACTGCGCTTGGACACTCTATGCTGGCTTGTATGTCAGTCATAAAACTGGTGGAATGTGTAAACCTTTTTTAGAGAGGTAAAAATATCAGTATGGTCCTTTAGGTTTAAACTGCAAAATACAGGAGTTTGAGTAACTTCATACAAGACACTGCGCTCAGGCTAATTGAAAACATATGCATCATCCTACATTTTTGTGAAGCAAAATTACATTGCTTTATGTACATTTCGTTGCATGTTTCATATGACAGATCCACTGAGGTTAGGTTAGATAATCATAGATACACGTTTTGTGTCATTTATTTGGTGCCACGCTATGAACTGAACAAAAATAACCTTATTTTTTTTCATAACAGTGTCTTTGTAAATAATGTTAGTGTTTGATAGAAACTCCAATCAAATAATGTTGAAAGGGGCAGTTCAACCAACCCAAAACTTCACCAGTTACTTATACTTATCACAATCATGATTGATTTTTTTTTCTTTTGTTGAAGACAAAATAAGTTATTTTGCAAAATGCTGGAAATCTGTAAGCACTGGCTACTATAATATTTACAAAAGAGCAAAAGGAAGAGCGAAAAAGAGCAAAAGGAAAAGCAAACAAGAGTAAATGAGCAAAAGGAAGAGCAAATGAACAAAAGGAAGAGCGAAAAATAGCGAAAGAGCAAAATGAAGAGCAAAAAAAAGCAAAAGAGCAAAGGGAAGAGCGAAAAAAGACAAAAAGACCAAAAGGAAAAGCCAAAAAAAAAAATATCAAAAGAGCAAAAGGAGGAGCAAAACAAAAGCAAAAGAGCAAAAGGACGAGCAAAAATCTAGCAAAAGAACAACAGGAAGAGCGTAAAAAGAGCAAAAGGAAGAGCGTAAAAAGATCAAAAGAGCAAAAAAGAGCAAAAAAGGGCAAAAGAGCAAAAGGAAGAGCAATAAAAGAGCAAATGGAAGAGGGCAAAAAGAGCAAAAGGAAGAGCAAAATAGATCAAAGAGCAAAAGGAAGAGCAAAATAGATCAAAGAGCAAAAGGAAGAGCAAAATAGATCAAAGAGCAAAAGGAAGAGCAAAAGAGCAAAAGGAAGAGCAAAACATGAGCAAATGAGCAAAATGCGTTACTGGTGAATTGGGTGGGCTAAATTGTCCGTAGTGTATGAGTGTGTAAGGATCTTTCCCAGAGATGGGTTGCCTGGGGACTAAGCCGAAAAAAATAAATGAATGAATGAATGAATGAATGAATGAATGAATGAATGAATGAATGAATGAATGAATGAATGAAAAAATTCTACCACGTCGCTTCAAGAAAAAGCACGCCCATAGCATGCTTAAAGCGTAATGCTTCATGGGTTTATCAAATTCATTGCAGTCATGACACACCAACCTGTCTGGCCCAGTTCAGGCTCAGTTATGGGTTATTACCTTGGCCCAGATAAGGTCCATGTTTGGCCCTTGTATCAAAGCCAGACTTGGTCCAATCAAGTCCTGGAATTCACTGCGACACGTGGGCCAAGCAAAAGTTGATGTGTGGGCCAAATCTGGACCAGAAAAATTTTGCTATGTGGGTAGTAGTGATACTGCTTGACAAAATGAGTGAATGTTTGGCAAAATCTCAACACAATTTGGAAATATTTTCCTTGAAAATACATGCCTCAGGCTACATTTTTGGCAAAAAGTAAAATACATTACATTACATTGCTGTACGTTTCAGATACATGTCTACACGTCCACATTTAGACAGGGCTTGTGGCAACATACTCGCAGCTTTATCCCTTCTAACCTTAACCCAACACACTTTGTGTACTTGGAGGTCTGTTGGCTGCAGCGATATATAATCTTGGCCCTGCCCATTTGGAGCTGGCTCAAAGCTTCGTTTATATGAAAAAGCCTAAAGGCTAGTGCCAACACTGTCACCTTCACAGTACACAGACAAGGATCTAAATGTGATTGGTTGTAAAATGCCCATGCCTCACATGATCTAAGTTAGCTGTTATGATTTCTATCAATGGTATATAATGCAGACGTTCCCATCTCCCAGTAAGACATTCTACCTTTAGGGTTCCCCACAGATAGTGTAATGGCAGAGGACTAAATTCACTAGAAATGTAGAAATATTAATGCGCACTTGTGCACAGATTGTTTTAGGAGTTTTTAGGTAAGGCTGAGCTTGTATAAAAACATTTTTTTTTAAATTTGGAGATGTGAACACAAGATGTCAACAAAAGGGATAGTTTACCCCAAAATTATAAGCCATCATTTACTCACCCTCAAGTAAAAAAACACTCATCCAAAAGAAGATACTTTGACAAATATTGGAAACCTGTAACCATTGATTTCCATAGTATTTATTGATCTATTATGGATGGCAATGGTTACAGGTTTCCCACATTCTTAAAAATATCTGCTTTTTGTGTTCAAAGTCAAACTGGTTTAAAACAAGTTGAAGGTGGGTAAATAATGGCATGCAGAATTTTCTTTTTTGGTGGTTAAGTGACTGTTAAACCTTCACATTGTGAACAGCCTTACCTTAAGGATTCATTCATTCATTTTCTTTTCGGCTTGGTCCCTTTATTAATCTGGGGTCGCCACAGCCAACTTATCCAGCATATGTTTCACACAGCGGATGCCCTTCCAGTTGCAACCCATCTCTGGGAAACATCCATACACACTCATTCACACACATGCACTACAGACAGTTTAGCCCACCCAATTCAACTGTACCACATGTCTTTGGGCTGTGGTGGAAACCTGAGCACCCAAAGGAAGCCCACACGAATGCAAAGAGATCATGCGAACTCCACACAGAAACACCAACTGACCCAGCCCAGG
This sequence comes from Danio rerio, assembly GCF_052040795.2. Taxonomy (NCBI): domain Eukaryota; kingdom Metazoa; phylum Chordata; class Actinopteri; order Cypriniformes; family Danionidae; genus Danio; species Danio rerio. The sequence continues at coordinate 57,067,419 of NC_141027.1, forward strand.
CTCGAACCAGTGACCTTCTTGCTGTGAGGCGACAGCACCTACTGCACCACTGCATCACCCATTTACCCTAACCAGTTTTTCTGCAATCTACAGTTCCTCGATAAATGACAGTATTGCTTTATAAATTGCTTGACTTGTCATGTTAAGCAATTTATACAGAAATTATGTCATTTATCAAATTATATATATATATATATATATATATATATATATATATATATATATATATATATATATATATATATATATATATATATATATATATATCACAGTATATCTGATAACATTTTTTTTTCTTTTGGAGTCTTATTTGTTTAATTTCAGCTAGAATAAAAGCAGCTATGAATGTTTTAAACACTATTTTAAGGACAAAATTATTAGCCCCTTAAAGCTAATTTTTTTTGATAGTCTGCAGAACAAACAATCATTATACAATAACTTGCCTAATTACCCTAACCTCCCTAGTTAACCTAATTAACCTAGTTAAGCCTTTAAATGTCACTTTGAGCTGTATAGAAGTGCTTTGAAAAATAACTAGTAAAATGTTATTTACTGTCATCATGGCAAAGATAAAAGAATTCATTTATTAGAAATGAGTTATTAAAAGTATCATGTTTAGAAATGTGTTGAAAAAAATCTTCTCTCCGCTAAACAGAAATTGGAAAAAATAAACAGGGGGCTAATAATTCTGACTTCAACTGTATAGATAAATATAAACAGCAGGACCTGAAGGCAATAATGCTGTCATAGTTTGAAGTAATATTAATGCTATATCTATTATTATTGCCTTTGAACCAATGGCTTTCACTGTTTTATTACAATAGGTTTTATGGTTTACGCTGTGTCTATTAAAAGGATAGTTTACCCAAAAATGAAAGTTCATATAAGATGTAATCATATACTCCACTAAGTCTAAAGCGGTCTTGAGTTTCATTCTTGTTAAACAAAAAATAAGATGTGTTAGTGATAATGATTTCAGAGCAGGTTCTTGTTTTGCCTTTAGATGGTGCCAAGGAGCTGTCTTTGTGGTCACTCCCAAAGGCTTCTTATGTTGACAGGGAACAAACCCTTTTTTTTTTACCTTTAACAAGATGCAAGTAAAAACATGCAAGAAATATATGAGATGTTTATACCATGAGAAGTATTGCTTTTTACCATGGATCAATTCAAACTATTTCTTTTTTTTTTTTGTAGAAAAAGAGCAAGACCTTTCTGAGGAATGAATGAGATTGGTTTCTCTTTCCCTCTCTCTCTTATAAATAATACTCTATTCATTTATTTATTTAATCACTTTCTTGTTGGCTTAGTCCCTTTATTAATCACGGGTCGCATCAGATGCCCTTCCAGCTGCAACCCATCTCTGGGAAATAATACTCTATTCTACTCAACACAATAAACCATTAAGTTCAGCAAAGAAACTCAACATTGCTTCATTACAAGTTCTAAAAACTATTGGTCGATATATCAGCACATCTCCAGTAACAAACCTTTAGAAAACTGGACTTTTGGCTCAAAACTACGAAGGTTCAGTGACCTAAATATAGTGACATTAAAAATATTAAATTGTCAGATTCTCGTTTACTGACTTGACAGAGTGATATAAAAATGAATTCCTAAGAAGTACATAGTAGACATCATTTCTGTCATTATTTTTCATGTTTTCATTTGCTTCCAAAGAAACACAGTCTATATACATTCTTTCACATCCTGTAATGCTGTAATAACTACCAGCCCTAGGCATGTTTTCAAGCTTGCTAAACTTGACCCACAGTAAAAGTCCAGCTTAGCTTATGTGTTTTAGTGAGGGCTTTCATGTGGAAAAAGACCCTGTAACAACGTTTAGATGTCCTATCGTCTTGTTCATAAATACATAACTTTCTTCCCTCCCTTGGAATTTGCCTAAAAGGAAGTTGGCTACTTATAGAAACCTGTCTAGTGGCTTTGTCATGCAATGAAAATAAAGCATTCCCGTAACTCTTTACTGTACACCCCAAGTGCTTAAACCTCTTATCCTCCACAGCCGAATCTCCATCTTTCAGTGATCGTCATCTTCATGCAATGATCAGTCCCCTGATCCCCGTGCTGCGCTAGTGTCTGAAGGCAAAGGGAAATACTTGATTGTTTTATGTTCAATATGAACATGACAATATGATGGAATTGTCAAAACCCAGCATTTTTACAGTGTAGATATGGATGCACAGAAAGAAAAATTCTGGGCCGAAATGGAATATTCTGGATGCACTTGGTCAAAATCCCAAACAGAATATGGTTTGTAATAGTTATTTATTATTGTATTACACAATAGCAATTTTCTCAGCAAATTCCAATTTCTTTTAGTGTGAACTGCCATTGCAGATTTCAGTTTTCTAAAAGATAATTATTATTCTATATCATTATAGGCTGTCTGGAATACTCGCTTCTGATTGATTCAATCGTGACATCCCAAGGCATGTTATTCCAAGTTAACAACTGCTAAATAATGCAGGCCAGACCCGGATTGGCTAATCGGGAGGACCGGGAGAATTCCCGGTGGGCCGGTCCGTTTTTTGGCTGCGAGGGCCGGTGTCCCTAGCTGCTTGCACTCTCAGCAGTCACACTCTTTTCATTTATTCATGTATTTGACCAAAGCCTCACTCTTTTTATTCATTATTTTGCCACAGATCCGCTCTTTTTATTTATTTTCTCGCAGACCCGTGAGCAAAATGCAGCCCGCAGGGTAATAATGACCTAATAGTAAATCATCATTCTACCCCAAACAGCGGCACCTTAGTTAATATACGAATTCAAATAATTAATATTAATGAATAATACACCTGCTCAATGAAAATCAGATGATTCACTACTTAATAAGTCTGATATAATTTTATCAGAAATCTTAAAGGGGAGAAAAAGATCGAGGTGGGTCACAGTGCAATATATATTTTTCTTAACAACACAACAGTGCCATTGTGGTCCAGTGGTCAGCGCGTTGTGTTTCTATGCTGCTGACCCGTGTTCGAATCTCACCTGAATATATTTTATTATATAATTTAAATTTTTATTGTTAAGACATATAATACTGTTAGGGTTGTTGAACATTTGAAGTTCTAAAGCAGCTGTTTTCTTGAAAAAGACGCGGTAGTGTCATTAGAAACTGAATTGGAAATGACCTTATTTTAATATAGTCAGTCGTAAACTGAGGTAGGCCGGTCTAAGGCTTGAAACTCCAGGGCTGAAAAGGAGTCCCACTCCGGCCCTGATGCAGGCTCATCCGGGAACTTCGAAACTGAAAATTTTCACATTAACAGCAGTTCTTCCAGAGAGGTCTTGATCGCATTACAGTTTCATTTCACTACACTGAATTATTTCAGTTAATTTACACCCTAGGGCAGTCAGAAATCAAATAAAAACTAAACTAAAGTCTTTGGCTGAGATGCAAAAGAAATTAGTACACTGGAGCTTTGAGGTAAAAAAAAAAAAAACTGACATGTTTTCAAATGCAATGTTTTTGGGTGTGTTAACAATAGTAAAAGTGTAATAATTGACTCTGGTTTGATCAGATAACTCTGCTTCACATTTGTGGGCACCTTACCACCTCAGGAGTGCATTATTTTTCTAATAATTTAGTTGCCCGTTGAATATTCCTTACGCATCTGGTACTGCAAAACACATTTAAAGTTCTGTTTCACAACAATAACACAGTATAGCCAACCTTGTGCTGTGTTTTTTCCTGTCATTTTTCAGATAATTGATACAATAACCTTTGCTGCAATGCAGGACTCGTCGGACGTTTGTTATTAAAGCAAGAATCAGGAGAGACTATTATGTATGGGACTTGGTCAAACTTTGACAGGGACTTTGTCAGTAACTGTTACAATTCATATGGACCAGTTTCTTCTTCCACAGGATCTTAACATGCAAGTGTGTAAGTGTGTTTTGTGTAGTTTGCAAAATATGTATTTAATTATGTGTTTTGTGCAACACAATCTCACAGCAATTCGTAACTTTTTGATTTAGTGGCTAATTCGTATAAATTTGTACGATCTAATTCGTACTATTTAGTACAATTTGCTTACGACCCACTGACGGTTAGGGGTGGGGTTAGGTGCCACGCCTACTTTTTTTAAATGAGCTGAACTAAACTCGTACAAATTTGTACGAATTAGCCACTAAACTGACAAAATGTAAAATACTTACGTTTCCGCATGAGATCAGGCTGGTTTTGTGGCTTGTCATCACTTATCTATTTAAGATCAGAGCTTGTACTCTATCTCTCAAGTAAAATCTGTATAGGCTATTCACATATTGAGTCTAAAACCATGTTGAAAATGCTTGCTTCTTCCTTTAGCAATTGAAACGCATTTCTGAATCCACAATCCTCTGCCGTTTGACTTTGATATGGTCACCATCAGCTGTTCCTCACACAAGGCCCGGTCAATTTTCAAAATAGGCAAGGCAAGGCAAGTTTATTTATATGGCACATTTCATACACAGTGGCAATTCAAAGTGCTTTACATAAACAAGAATAAATGTAGAAAACAAGTAAAAAATAAAAAATAAAAACAAATAATAAAACGGATTAAAAAACATAAAAACAGGTAAAATGTGATATAAAAGAATGAAGAAGAAGAGAAAAACATAATAGCGCAATCTGTCGGACGCAGCACAGTGTTCATTCAGTAAAGGCACAGCTAAACAGATGTGTTTTTAGTCTTGATTTGAACATGCTAATGTTGGAGCACATCTGATCATTTCTGGAAGCTGATTCCAGCAGCGGGGGCATAGTGGCTGAAAGCTGATTCACCCTGCTTTGACTGAACTCTTGGAACTTCTAGTTTATATGATCCTAATGATCTGAGTGATCTGTTGGGTTTCTATTCAGTGAGCATATCTGTAATGTATTGAGGTCCTAGGCCATTTAGTGATTTATAGACTAGTAATAATACTTTAAAATCTATTCTGAATGTAACTGGGAGCCAGTGTAGAGACCTGAGGACAGGTGTGATGTGCTCTGATTTTCTGGTTCAAAATAGCTCAGGTTTTGCCACTGTTTGTTTTTGCCATCGTATGACAGGAACTACCTGTGAATTTAACAATTTTACTGCACACCTTCCAACCAATCAGAATTAAGAATTTCAACAGACCATGAAAAAATAGACAATAATGCATACCCAAATTCAGAGGTGCTCAATCCTGTTCCCGGAGATCTACCTTCCTGCAGATTTCAGTTGCTACCTATATCAAACACACCTGAACCAATTAATTACGACCTGAACACCACTTGATAATTACAGGCAGGTGTGTTTGATATGGGTAGCAAGTGAAAACTGCAGGAAGGTAGTCTCCAGGAACAGGATTGAGCACCCATGCCCAAATTCAACTGTCCATAGTCAATTATGCATAACCTAAGCATTTCTATATCTATCACCAGAATTCATCTTTGAATTTAACAATAAGGTCAGAGATCATTTTCTATTGGGTGCTAAATTTACTGCAGACTTGTTAACACCTCAATGGCAAGTGTATAAAGGGGAAACGCTTTGAGATCCTACTTCCAGCCTCAACGTCACTGTTGTGCTCTTTCAGTCATGACCTGTAGGCAACAGCAGTGTAAATGGACATACCAGAGCAACATTCCCAAATGACACCTCTCCAGGTATACTTTTACATACATCAATCTTATCTTTTTTTTTCTTCTTCTCTGTCTCTCTTTGTGTGCAGTTCTGAGACTATGACAATAGAGTTGAGATCAGTTACAGACTTTTTGGAGAATGTGCAAGAGGCTATTTGTGTTCTCCACGTGATCTCAGGTTACAAAACTCATACTGTAACAGAATATTTTGAAGGGCCCAAAACGGGTGTGTGTGATCAATAACATACTTTCACATCACACTAGACTAGACATTCTTCTTTATCTGTCGTGAGAATCCACACATTTTCCAGATTTATATGGTTTAAAACCATTATACTAAGTTTTAATGATTCTAAAAATTCAACCATTATGTAAAAAGTCCCATAATGACAATGTGAAAAAAAGATTTTTTGAAATTGTTGCAAATTTATTTAAAATAAAATAAAAATCAGAAAAATCACATGTACATTTGTTTTCACAGCCTTTGCCTAAAGCTCTAAATTTAGCTCAGGTACATTCTGTTTCCACTAATCATTCTTGAGATGTTTCAGCAGCTTAATTTGAAAAGGCATACACCTGTCTTTATAAGGTCTCAGGGTTGACAGTGCATGTCAAAGCACAAACCAAGCATGAAGACAAAGGAACTGTCTATAGACCTCCGAGACAGGATTATCTCGAGGCACAAGGCTGGGGAAGGTTACAGAAAAAATTCTGCTGTAAATGTAAATGTAATGTTGTATCAGATCCATACAAAAAAGTCATGTCCCTCTCACATCTGGAGTTTGAGTCCCAACATTCGGCCTTTCCCAATCCTATCCCTCTGTGTCTTTCACTTTGCATCATTTAAATATTTACTGTCCTATCATAATTATAGGCAAAAATCCCCCCCCCCCACTCCAAAAATATCATCACAAAAAAGAAAAAAACATGTCATTGAGACTAACATATTTCACCACTAAAAAAAAAAGAAGGCGGAGAGTTAAATCTGAAGTCAGCAAGTCTGAAGGTGGTATATGAGTTTTTAAAGTCACTTTCCGTCATACAGGAGGGCCTGAAATGTGTTTACACTTTTGTAGAGATCTGCAGCACATTACAGTGCCGTTTAAAAGCATGTGGATGAGGTGTACAGACCCCAGCACTGAGATCATAAGGGTCAGGACCCCCTCGGAGAGATAATGTGAAACACCTGAGGCCCCGGAGCAGCTCAGAGGCCTTTCATACACACTGTACTGTTGAAAGGAAACCTGCCAATGTGAGGCCCCATTGCTGTCAACACGGTTCCGGTGATAACCTCTGCATTACAGACTGAGCTTCATAAGAAATGTAGCATTTGTTCCATAGACACAAATCACATTTGAATTTAGACTAAAATGTTATTATAAAACAGCTGAAGTTAAAATTATTAGCCCTCCTGTGAAATATTTGCCAAATGATGTTTAGCAGAGCAAGGAATTTTTTAAAGTATTTCCCATAATATATATGTATATATATATATATATATATATATATATATATATATATATATATATATATATATATATATATATATATATATATTTTTTTTTTTTTTTTTTTTTTTACTGTAGAAAGTCTTACTTGTTTTATTTCGGCTAGGATAAAAGCAGTTTTTAATTAAAAAAAAAAACTTTGTTTTTCTCTAAGTTTAGAATTTGATAATAATGCCACTTCCTAAGTGACATGGTGGCTCAGTGGTTAGCACCGTTGCCTCTTAGCAAGAAGGTTGCTGGTTCAAGTTTGGGCTGGAACAGTTGGCATTTCTGTGTGGAGTTTGCATGTTGTCCCTCTGTTGGCGTAGGTTTTCTCTGGGTGCTCCGGTTTCCCCCACAGTCTAAAGACATGTGCTAGGTGAATTGAATAAACTAAATTGGCTGCAGTCTATGAGTGTGAGTGTGAATGAATGTTTTCTAGTACTGGGTTGCAGCTGGAAGGGCATCTGCTTTCTAAAACATATGCTGGATAAGTTGGCTGTTCATTCCCCTGTGGCAATCCCTGATAAAACAGGGACAAAGTCGAAGGAAAACAAATGAATAAATGAATGTTAATCCAAAAAAACTGAAACTGAAAAACAGTGGTGACCTCTGATAAATAAAGGGACTAAGCCAAAAGAAAATGGATGAATGAATGCCACTCCCTATACAATATATGGTTTCTTGTAGGTTAATATGCCAACTGATAAAAGATTTTGCAGTGTTTCTTTTTATTTCCTCCTGCTAAAAATTCTTGCAATCAGACAGGTGTCTGAAGTTACAGTGTACCTGAATGTAAGATCTTTGTCACGTAACTTGCGATCACAGACAGGTGTCTGATGTTACAGTATATTAATGTATAAGTTATTTGACACAAAACCCCTGTGGAAATTAACCCCATATTTTTGCATTGTTAGATGAGTTTTCTTCTTTGAGGCCTTTGAATTTGCCAAGCTAGCAAAACCTGTTATGTTTTTATTTAGTTTCTTGATGCTGTTTTATTTTGCTGCCATAGTTGGACTGCTGATGTAACATTAAATAATGTATTTGGAAATGTTATCACAAATGAATTTCCATTGCCAATATAAATGAATTACAATACATTTATTTCCAAAATAAATCTGGATCAACATATTTGGACAATTAGCAAAGTCATTTATACATTTCTCTGCACAATGGGTCTTAAGGCTTAGGCCCAATTCCAATTCTATTTTTGTACCCCTACCCCTTCACCCTTCAAAATTTACCCTTAAGAAACGGTAGCACTACAACACCTCCACAGGTCATCATATGTAATCACAATCGCCTGCTTTGTATGAGATGGACGATGGCGACTGCTGTAGTTATTCCAGTTGTGTTATTTTTTTGGTATTTATCATCAGGAAATCAACAAAGGCAACAATATCATGTAATTATAACAATATAATGTGGCAATAAGATCGTACCTGTACTGTGCATTTACACCCTGGGCATATTCATCCATGTAAACACACAACTTCAACATTATAGCAGACACTGTAAACAGCTCATTTCCATCCACTAGACTTTTCTTACAGGATATTCGAGTGTCAGATGTGAAAGCATGTTATGGGATCACTATACAGGATTTATTATTATGGATTATAGATAGCCAAATTTAGCATTTTTTATTTTACAGTTTAAGCACAACAGTAAAACACAAATGCGGTTATGAATGAATGATCAATGAGTGTTTGTTTGTTGTAAAAAATCATAATAATGACAAAAAAATACTAATTTGTGCCTCTCCTAACTTTCAGGTGCAGCTATGCGGCCATTGTAACTGGTGTATTCTGGGAAATTTTCTTAACCCTTGGTTTCGAGTGTGGTCCTGAAAAATCTCAGTTTCAAGGGTTATCTAACCCTTCCCTTTAGCCCTATGCATTCAAGCTAAAGAGAATTGATTAAGGGGAAGGGCTAAGGAGTAGAATTGGGACTTAGTGTGGACAATGTACATTTTTGCTTTATTTGGTCTATTGCTAGCTATGTGGCATGCTTTTGGAACACTACTTAAAGGCCACCATTCTATGATGCACATTGTTCGCATATGGAATACCAGAGTTAGCATAAAAATCAAATGTGGCCCACATTATGGCCAATTTATGTTATTGGCTTACATGCTGCAATGGTTCAATTCACTTAAGGCCCAAATCTGGCAAATTGCCTAATCAAATCAAATTGCCTATATTCCATCAGTCAGTACAGTATGTGGGCTGGAGCAGGGTGCTGGAACTGGGCAAAATAAAAAATGGGGTATTTCTGGTGTGTTTATTCATGGCTTCCTTGTGACTTAAATCTGGCAAAATAGACCAGGGCACAAAATGTTCTAATTTATTCATTTATGGCGGACATTCCGTCTATATTTGGCTTACTTGTGGCCCAAATCTGGCAATCAGCAGCTGACTGCCAAAGTGCCCTCATTCTATGTGGTATATGGGCAGGAACAGTGTTTTGGTTTTAGACCAGAATGGGGTGTTATAATGTAAATAAACGTGACCCAGATTTAGGCCGGTTCTTATTTATTATGTTCTTGTTTATTATTATTTTAGTTTAAGGCTGACAGTTGGCTTTTCTTTTTCATTGCGGCACAAGACTGGATCGCCCTATTGCCATTATTGCACGGTATGTGGGCAGGACAACTGTGACAGGAGTGGGTCTGATCTTGGCCTCAGAAATTGTGCCTTCTGGGTGACAGGACACTATATTCTTTAACAAGGGCATAGTCTTTCACAGGACATCACTAGTCCTCGTAGGCTCTGGGGATTTTCAAGAGATGTTGGATCAGGTTTACATCACTGATCTGTTATTCCGTTATATCAATGTTTTTTGCCCAAGAAACCACTTACCTCTTTTTGCTGTGTGACAAGCTCATCGTTCTTTTGGAAAACGGATGGCTGATGAATGAAGGAAAGGAACCATGTGTTGTACTAAGATATTCTGGTAAACATTCCCCAAACCCTGACACTCCCTCATCCACTTTTCACTTCTTTACACAGTTTGGGTTCAGTCTTTAACCATTGGGATGATGAACATAATGCTTCCCATCTGACCCAAATAAATGAAACCTCCTTTCATCAATAAAGCAAACTTTGGATAATTCTTTTTGTCCACAAAACATGCTCTTCGTCAAAGGTTTGTCAAGCCTTTTGCTAATGAGAGATTTGTTCACAGTGGGAATTTAGACCAAATTCTCTTAAAAGTTCATAAAACATTAACAAATACGTATAGTACATTCTGAGTAAGCCCAACTTACACTGTGCAATTTTTTATATGCTTTGCAGTAATCCAGTGATTTTAGCTTGTCAAACTGTACAAACATGTTCCCCATGTCACACTGTTAGACCTCAGTTGTCAAAATGTCAGACTGTTCAACAATCAAGACAAGTCATCTGGAGTTCGACGCCATCAATTCACGACACGTTCAATAACCGCTCTTCTGCAATGAAACCTCACAGCAATCATAAACAATCTGTAGTATTAATTTTACTTATTGCATGCCTTGATAAGAAAACAGTTGTGACATTTCCCTGGGGTGGTTTCAAGCCGTCACACTGATTGTGCCATCAGGTTCAACATGCCTATTGGTTCTTTGGTTAACGCTGAAATCATAAGAAAAATCACACTGCAGGAAAATGTCTGAAACCTTGTCATAGCCAGAATTTCATTGGAGGAAAAATCTGATCGCAATCAGCCATTAATCAGCTGTTGGGGAACATGTCAAACCAACGATTAAAGACCACCGATTTTACACTATTAAAGGGATCTTTTAGGATTTACATTTGTTTCAGATGATCTTTCTGAAAACTCTCCTCCGAATTCACAAATAGGGGAGAGTGAGGATGGTTGCAACATGGGGCAGTTGCAATAAGACTTCCTCCATTCAGGAATAAGCTAGAGTGATATTCATACTACATATTCTCAGTTCGACCCTCCTTAAATCTAAGAGAAATCAGCCATATGTGACCATTCCTTCAGTATAAAACTAATTTTAAGGTCAAAAAGATTTTTTTTTAATGTTCAGAATTTTTTTCATAATCTAATCTGTTTATGTAAAACATCATTCATGCACATAAATTAAAACATTGTTTTCTTATCTTTAAATATTAAGCATTAAAGCTATTATATCCACCTTGCATAGACAGTTTAATCATGTTTGACAGAGTTGGGACAGTTGCAACATGCTGTTGCATTTGTCCTCTATCACAAAATTCATTTAAAAGCTTGTCATATTAACAATGTACAGTTTTAATTTGATTAGTTTCAATGTAATTTAATTTGAAAAAATGAATTCATTTTAAAGTTCAAAGAAGCAGTTTAGTAAAGTTCCAGTCTAGATTTTAAACAAAACAATATTTTTGTTCACTTTTTTTTTTTTAGGCGTGAGCTTCTCTTGGTATGGCTGAAAGGGTTACTCTTTTGGCCTCGATATAGACAACATGCGGTCTGTGATTGAAGGATTTAATATCAATTTTCCAAATCTCCAAAGCTTCTGCAAACTTTTAGGCTGGCAGTGAAATAGTTCCTCCAAACAATGAAGTTTCCACCAATGGCCAGATTAACACCAATAACTGGGAGAATCTGAAAGTGCTGTCTAAATTTGATCTGTAATGTCTTGTCAAGTGTTTATACTGTTCTTCAAAATATATGAAACTATTGAAATACACTTAAAACCCCTTTCTTTACCTGTCAGGGTAAATCCAAATAGAACTACAGATTGACCTGGGAAATTATGCAATGGTAGGTTGTTCTCTAATGTTTATTTCCACTTTATTAAGAGAACACTTGACATTATTTAATTTCGAAGGGTTTCATTGATTTAGGGGTTTGATCAGGGGCGGCACGGTGACTCAGTGGTTAGCACTCTCGCATCACAGCAATAAGGTTGCGTAGCTTTCCTCCTTGTGCTCTGGTTTCCCCCACAGTCCAAACACATTTGCTATAGGTTATTGGAAAAACAAAAATTGTCCATAGTGAATGAGTGAGTGTATGGGTGTGTCCCAGTACTGGGTGGGGGCTGGAAGGGCATCTGCTGCATAAAACGTTTGCTGGAATAGTTGGTGGTTCATTCCACAGTGGCGACTACTGACAAATAAAGGACCTAGCTGAAGGAAAATGAATGAGGAGTTTGATCAATTTGATGCTTTTTGTTTCATTTAATTTGATTTAATAGCAAGTTTCTGAAGTAAAATTACACACCTGAAATCAACCATGTCAAATAACGTTAACAATGCTATAATAATTCAATGACAAATCAAAGAGAGAGCCGTTTCAGTGTTAAAAACAGTAGTCCAGTAATATTACAGAATTGTTCAAATTGAATACTGATCCAAGTATGCATTATTAGCACAACAATGCAAATAAATGAAACAAATGTAACAACTGAAGTACACCATAAATAAAACACATGACAGAGAAAAATAAGATTTGTTGTTGTTTTTGTAATGGACATACAGCTTAAATAAAGTCAGTATTACAATGTGAACTGCATCACGATTCCACGCATGCAGAATTTTAATCTGCTTTTAATCAATTTAAAATCTACTCATTTTTATCCGCTGATTTCATTGGTAAATACATGTGAAGAATGGACTGTTATAAAACCATGCATTTGCTGGTGTGAGGTAACGAAGCATTTTTCAGCTCTAAACTTGCTTAAAGAAAAACTACTTTATTTTGTTCAGCCTGTGAGGTTTAACAGCACATACTACATTTCCTTGGCAAACAGTAGTTCAGTAGAAGAATACATTCACATTCTTTGTCATCTGTACTCTTCTCCACAGAAGCCCTGAGCAAAAGGTCTTGTAAACAAGCATCACATTCAGTTACTCACTTCATGCCACCAATACTATAATAATCAGCAATAATATATTCTCAGTCTACCAACTTGTGCTGCTAACCGATTGGTTACACTGATCACAAGTTTCTTCTTTCTTATGAGTGGATGATACATTATGGATGTATCTATAAAAGATCAGCACATCCAAAAATGAAACAATCATTAACTCACCCTCATGTGCCATTTGAATTCCTCATTCAAAGAGAAAATTCAGTGTTTGCAGAATTAGGTTTTATATAGCAAGTGAGTGTGGACTAATCAGATATATATCCCTCACAAATGTGTTTCGGAGGGCATTTACAACTGTCCTTTTCACGATTGGCTTGCTATACCATCAGAGACAACATAAAGTGACCTGGAGCCTCATGTACAACAACTTGCGCTGAATTAATACTAAAACATTGCGTACGGATAAAGCTGAAAATGTGCATATGCAGAAACAAAATCAGATGTATTAAATACTGCGTACGTGGAATCCCACACATATTCTCTTTGTACATCCAAATTAACATGAATCTGAGCGCACGAGCATGAATGCAAAACCCCTCCCTGCCTCCTTCCCTATTTAAATAGGATAATGACTCCACTTTGGCAAAACCAAATGAAAAAGCAAATGGTAAAAGCAAGCAACAAGAGAAACTTTACAGAATGAGAATTGGAGATGCTCCTATCAAAGGTAGACTAGTGAAAAATTGTATTATTTGCAAGTTTGTCCTCCGGAATTAATAACAAAAGAAATAAAAATAGAGTGGGAGAGTTTATCTGACGTGGTTAATGCAGTAGGGTTTGAACGTCGCACTGTGAATGAATTAAAAAATAAATTGTCCGATGTAAAGGTGCAAGTTAGGAGGAGAACAGTAACCGTGAACTAGCACCCTTTAGAAGAGTGGTCTCAATTTGACACTTTACTGTCTGGAGTAGTATTCGTGTCTGTGGGAGACAAAGATGTATTAGAGGAACACTTTGTTAGGGTGGTATAGCAGCACCCATCTGCTCAAAGCAGCGTCACCACCATTTCAGCTGCCCAATCGCCTGCTCTACAACTGACCGTGTGTGAGAATGGGCATCATTGTATCTGCGCTCTTGGTCAGTTAGTGGGCTGTTGAGGGGGTTAACAGCCAAGTCTTTAATGGCTAACAGCGGTCTCCTGATATGAAGTTAAATAATTACTAATACTTAAACTTAAATAAAAATAAATAAAAATAAAAACTTAGCTGGAATTATATCTTTAAAATACATCACTCACCAAAAAGCCACCCATCGCGCACCCTGCCACCTTGGAGCCTTCGTAATCGACCATTGACAATTTACTCTAATAATGCCAACACTGCCATTGCCATAAACTAAGGGTTGTATACATTTGCAAATACTTTTATAGGTTCTAAAATTACATATGTGGTTAAAAAAATAAAAATTATACATATATATATATATATATATATATATATATATATATATATATATATATATATATATATATTGTCAATTAACCAATTATAAATGTTTTTCACATTTGTTGGTGCGATACTTTGTAGTGTGCAATTTAACATAATTGCCTCTAGGAGTCACCAATGCAAATAAAACAAACACAGACAAGAAATACATGTACGCCAGACATGAAGTTGGCGCGGACCAATGCACAATCTCACATTAGTTTCATCGCTAGTAAACCCAAACATGAGCATAATATCTGGCGTAAGCAAAGTTTTTGTGCGTGCACAGCACTGATACATGAGGCCCCAGGTGTAAACAGTCTCTACATGTTATATAGGAAGTGCAAAAAAAAAAAAGCTACAAAGGAGGGAAAGAGTAACTTTGTAGACAGACAGATACAGTAGATAGATTTATGTTTATGTTTAAAAAGCTTATTTTGTGTGTGTGTGTCTGTGTGTGTGTGTGAGAGAGAGAGAGTAGATTCAGCTGTAGGGCTGCCAGATTAATCAAATGCAATTTTCATGCACATTCATCTTCCTTACGCATACACGCAAAGCATAATGGTTAATTTTGCTTTCGAAAAAAAAAAGTTCTAATATATACATACAAATTTGTAAAATGCGCTCCCCTAAAAATTGTCCCAATCATTGTAAAATTATGAATTTTCATATCACAATTTATAAATTTGCAGAAAAACTAAATATTGCAATGCAAGTTTTTTTTTCAATATCATGCAGCCCTAGTTTGGAGTGATATGAAGGTGAGTATGATGATGGAAATTTCATTTTTCGGAGCGTGATCTGATACGTTTATCGGATACTGTCAGATAACTATTCCTTTATGAGTTTGTCGAACAATCTGTTGAGAAGCGCATGCTGTATCCAAAATGCAGTTTTTATTTTGTGCAAGATTGAGTATAATAGATAGATTTACTTTGCCTTCTTTCCCCAGAACTGCAGCACAATGTTAAGGTTATCCAGTCATTCCTTGGCGAGTCTCTGTATTAGCGAATACCAATCTGTCCGTTTGTGTGTAATGTAGGTGGGTGTTATGATGGGAGTGGGCAGGCTGGGGAAGCCTTCAGTTTTAATGCTCTCACACAGAGCCTCTGCATTACAGATTACATACATGCCACAATCATAACTGTTCTGCTGAGAAGGGCACTGCTCCTCCACAAAAGGCACTTTCGCCCCAGCTCCAAGAAAAGCTTCCAACTTGGCTGCAATACGGCGGGCATGCAGAGAGTTACTTCCACTCTGGGAGTCGTAGTGGGCAAACTGGCTGGTGTCTCGCCGATAGAGGAGCAGGCTCCAGTGAGAGCCGCCAGCCGTTTGATTCGAGTTGTCATTGACTGCCAAAAATACCCAGCGACGAGACGCAAGGCTCAACGGCTCAAGAAAAATGGCAAGCTCCTCATGACATGAGGCGTATTTGATAAACTGAGCAACTTCAGGGCTGATGAAACAGATCTTATCGGAAAGGCTTTTGAAGCATTCAGTTGTAAAGTATTCAAAGGCAAAACCTATGACCTGATCGTTGAGCCAGTGCGGGCCATTGAGAAGTGCCACGTCCGAGCGCCGCAGCAAACTGTCCTGGTAGCTCAGCACCACTGGATCCATTCTCAAAAATAGCAGCAGTTACTGTAAGATGACAATGCAGAGATTTTATTGATTTGCATTTATGATCCATTCCACTAACACAATACTTCTGTAATGGTAAACTGTCACTTACACAACAACAGATGTTCTGTTATTCTTACTATATTATTCGATTACCATATTTGACATTATTTGCTTACCTTTTGTATTATATGCACAAGGCATGCAATGGTTAAAATTGTCATGCCATAATTATTACTCAATATTGTATCACGGTATCTGGTATTTTAATAAAAACAAAACAGGTTATTTACGTTTACAGTAAAGTATTTGTGTCTGTATGTGTACTTTTAGAAGCATGTTTTTTATTTATATACAGCAAGTTATGTGCAGTTACATTTCCTTCATTAGAAAAGTGTGCTCTAACAATAATAATAACAACAATAATAAATCATAAACAGAATAATTCACAGTATTCTGAAGTGCCAACATGGTATTTTAATAAAATACAAAAAATAGATTAAAAATATCAATGAATTTCAGTGTTTTTGTATCAATAAAAACAAAAAAAAAATTCAAAGAGTTCAATTTTGTAGGCTTACAACTCCTAAAACATGTTTTTCATTTATATACAGCAAGTTATTGTTTTTGGTATTGTTATTATTGTTATTAAGTTGCTTTTTATGAAAAAAAAAAACAGACAGAATAATTCACAGTATTTTATATATTACAGATTACAGAGATTACATAGCTTCTGTAATTTATGTCACAATCACTGTATGTTTTCTACTTTGCACCATTGAAAATATATTCATTTCCATATATAGTACCATTATCAATGCAGTCTATTTCTATAGGTCAAAGATGAGATTCCATTTTGGTGTCTGCATCAGATTATATCTACAAAAGTGATTATGCAAATAAAGTGCATATACTTTTTTTTTATGTGTAAAATATTGTTTAAAAAGTAACAAATGGGTCAGATTGTGTTATATCATTATTCAGAGTAAATTATATACATGTAAAAATGCAACAACATACTTATTCTCATGTAATTATTAAAATATATATAAAAGGACTTTGCTAATGCATTTTAAATTATATTGTAAATTATTTCAAATTGTATTGCTGGAAAATGGCCAAAACCTAGTTGTGGAAACAGCACTGGCCAAAAAAGGTGCAAATGATAATTAGTTGGTATTAGTCATGTCATGTCATCAATTGATTTTTGTTATAATTAATATAATTTGTTTGGTTGCATTTGTACAGATTGAATTGTAAAAGTGCACAATTACATTATTATTATTATTTTTATTATTATTAACTTAATCTACTTATTTTCTAAAATAAATAAATCGCTTAAAGCAGAGGTGCCCAAACTCGGTCCTGGAGGGCCAGTGTCCTGCATAGTTTAGCTCCAACTTTCTTCAACACACGTCTCTGGAAGTATCTAGTATAGCTAGAAAGAGCTTGATTAGCTGGTTCAGGTGTGTTTAATTGATGTTGAAACTAAAATATGCAGGACAACGACCCTCCAGGACTGAGTTTGGGCACCCCTGGCCTAAACAGTACATTTTACTATCCCCACTCACTATTTTCATGTTGTAACAGCCTTTTTTACCCTCAGTACTCACATTTCTGTGTACCTACTGTAATAGTAGGTCATTTCAACAATAATACAATTTAAAGGTTACTTTGAAAGTGCTCCAGCATCACTTTAGGATGTTTCATTTACTGCAAATAATAGAATGACTATATAAAGATGTTTTTATTTACCATTCACAGCATCATTTGAATACGTTACAAATCTATTTATCAACATATATACTAATGACACAACCACTGACTGTATTGATCTTACTAACTTATTAAATTTGTTATTTCCCAACAATTTATATTTCTTTATTTTATTTTTTATTAGTACTGTCTCACTGTGGCAACTAATATCTGAGGTAACTTTTACAAACAGCATATTCAAAGACTTTTTAAAGCATCATAACTTTAAATCAAGCTCCTTTGTAATTTACACCCCAGCTTATTTAGTGTGTGAAAGTCCTTACTGTACTTAACAATTCACTTCACCTAAAAATGTCACAGTAAAAAATACCATTTAAAAACAGACATGTTCTAAGAACGTGAATAAAATTTGTTGATTTCAATGCAGGTAATACTCAAGTGCAGTTTCTGAAATATTAATAAAATGCACATTATTTGTCAGCGTTACTGTACTAGACTTAAATTTAAGATTTTAAAATGAAGAATTTCTCAGTTTTCTAAACAGTTTTTAACAGCAGTAAAATTGTTTAAATTACATAACAAATTTTATTTCATATTTAATTCAAGCACTTTTAATGACCTATGTTTGTTTTTAGGTACTTGTCAGGCCTTGAATAAATACGTGTAAAATTCATTTACTTTCAAAAAGTGTGGGACCCCTTTGGTTTGTATTTTCCTAAACAGCACCATTTTCAGTGTAGTTATTTATTTATATGCTTACATAACTACCTATTTGCCGTTATGGCTGTACTATTAATTCTACTGATTACACAATAAATATGTTATTTATAGTAAAATTTAAATAATTGAATACTTGTCATGGTGTATGCAGCTGATGTCAAAATGATTTACCCCATTATTAACCCCCATTTGATATATATATATTTTTTTTTATTATTATTTGTATTTTTGAATATTTACCCAAATGATGTTAACAGAGCAAGTAATTTTTCACTGTATGTCTGATAATGTTTTTTTATTTGTTTTATTTCGGCTAGAATAAAAGCAGTTTTTATTTTTTTTTAAACCATTTTAAGGACAAAATTATTAGCCCCTTTCAGCTATTTTTTTGATACAGTCTACAGAACAAACCATCATTATAGAAATAACTCGCCTGATTACTCTAACCTGCCTAGGTAACCCAAATTAACCAAGTTAACCCTTAAAATTTCCCATTAATCTGTATAGAAGTGTCTTGAAAAATATCTAATCAAATATTATGTGCTGTTATCATGGCAAAGATAAAATAAATCAGTAATAAGAAATGAGTTATTAAAACTATTATGTTCAGAAAGGTGTTATTTTTTTCTCTTCGTTAAACATAAGATGGGGAAAAAATAAACAGGGGGGCTAATAATTCTGGCTTCAACTGCACTTAAAATGTGTAAAAGCATCTGCAATTAAATGTGCCAAAGTTATTTGCATAAACTGTGGAGACAATTTAGAGATTTTATTGATTTAAATGCATACTCTAGTGGCTAATACTATGTTATAAAATCTATTCATCAATGTGTTGACATATCAGTTCATCTGCCCATTCTACTAACAGTAATTTATCACCAGCTCATATCACTTTAGTTTTGTAATTATTTCAAGAACAACACTTACACCCTGACCTGTACTTTTTAGTAACATAAGTAGACCCCTTCAAAATAGCCTATTAACGTTACAGTATTTACACTATTATTTTAACCGTTCTCGAGCATTAAAGTTGTCTTCCATGCACTACACTGGTGCAGGCCAAACTAACACAACGACTCCAAAGCAAATAATTTTTCGTTCTCTACCTTCTTTATCTGTTAATCTAGTCTGTAAACATCGTTTCTTACCTCGCAAAAGAAACAGCACCAAAATAAAACTATCATACCGTCCACCTTTCTCTACCACTGGCGCGATGAGGGCAGCTGCCGTAAACATTTAAATGTTGTGACAGAAAATGTCGTGCTTTTACACCCTTTGCGACAGTCTTTAAGGGGCGGATCAGACGTACACGCCTCTTTCTCAAGCTCGTCGTTGATTGGCTTGTTGTCGTGACGCGTCTAGTTACGTATTTGTTCTGTGAAAGGCAGCCACCGCCCATCGCCGCAGCTGACCCCGCCCATCCGCCGAGTCCAAGAGCCGCAGCGAGTACGCGCAGCGCGCGCTTGAACGCTGATGAGAAGCAGCACTGATTAAGCAGAAAAAACAGAAAGGAGTTTCAGCGAGCGACTCCCACGAGAAAAGAAACGGCGCACTGTTAGGAATTTTCAATGGGGAAAAAGCCTGTAGTTTTCTTTTAATCAAAATGGCACAACGGCACGCATGTTTGGACACGGGAAAGTTGCAAAGGACAATCTGAGAGAGACCTTTCTGGGATATTAGAGCTGCGCTGGATTTGATCTGTCCTTAAAGGAGAAGCGCAGCACACTGGATTTTTACACTGAGCTCATAGAGGTGAGGTTTATTCTGTGTTGTTTTTGCACTTATGCTGTCGGCGAACTTATCGTTCCCATTAACCCGACCCGCTGTTGAATCGAAGTTCCCCAGCAGCAGTGGGAGCGAGCGAGACATCAGAGTTTCATCCCTTGCTTTATGTCTGCTTGTCGGGACGTTTGCGCGCTAACTCGTGGCATACGTGCATCACCAAATTGTGATATTTCTCTTGCTTCAGTGTCAGTAGACACCAGGGTAACCGGCGAAGGGTGATATGAGTGTACTTATGTTAGAATAACTTTGAGCTGACATTATAGAGCCGCTGAGTAAACCCCTTTTGAAGTGTGACAGATGTCCTGGGTGGAGACAACGAGGATGATGATGATGATGATGGTGCATGTATTATTGAAGACTTACTTCACCCCAGCACTGCAGTAATCACGGGGCAAATCTGCACAGTCATCCGGACCCTGTCACAATGTTTCATTTCCCTTTCATTCACTGGTCTATTTTTGGACAATCAGTGGTCCTAGTAGTATTTGTGGACTTAAGGGTGTATCGATGCCATTGCATTTATTTGGTGGACTAGTATACAAAGTTGCTACTGTTAACAAATGATACTGCTGCTTTTTTGTTTTATAAATTTGTCTTAGTCAGTTTGTTTGACCTTTATTCATCTGATGTTGCAGTGATTTGAATAGTGGATGTGTGAAGTTCACTTTTAGGTGTTCTCAGAGTAGCCAGAAATGTTCATCACGTTAGCAACATTTGACATTGAGGTTAAGTTGGTTTTATATGTGCACATTCGTTCAGTGACAACTTTTGACATGCTCCCTGTATTGTTTACCATGGTTCTTTATAAACCATTTTGAGGGATGTAAACAAAAACAATGGTCCCAAAGAATTTCCTGTTTTACATCTTTAGTTTCTATAGCTTACGACAATCCAAAAAAGAGCCACATCTTGATAAATAATTTTATGATAGCCGTTTTGACATTAAGTTATGTTTAAATTGCCCATTGTTACAGTTAAGGGCCAATGACATGACCAGATTGAAATGGTCTATATTTGGTACATATATTTGGTCTGAAGTCACATGCAAGTATGACTTCAAAACAACATTAGCACTATTCATTTGACTGTGAACAATGTTGTCCTTTGATAGTCATTGGCTGCTACTATGATATGACTATATAGAATTAGCACTTTTCTGAAATTATATTATTAAGGAGAATGTCCAAACGTGTGAATATAAACCAACTGCACCTCAATGCATTTGACAGTCACAGAGGGATTTTTGTCTTTACTACATATAATATAGCTGACGTTGATCATTTGAATTGGAAACAAATACTTTTGTTTCACCTGGGGAGTGCTTGTGCTTTTAAATCAACAGCAGCAGCAGCAACAACACGACATGGTTTGTTTTCAAAAGAAGTCCAAATATTTTACATGTGTGCAAATACGTTTTAGGATTACATATTCGTGTTGTTATGGTGTTTTGGAGCGACAGAGGAAAGTTTACTGTTTGTTTGTGAGAGTGTTGTTTTCCCAGCAGAGCAGCACAGGTGATCTGAGGAATGTGAAGGGTCTGGCTCAGCTGTTAAGGCGGTCTGAGAGATTGTGCCAAGACATGACTTTACTCCGACAACTGGCTTTGTATATAACATACGAAATGTGCTAAAAGCCTCCCAGTGTGCTCAGTCAGAGAGCTGTCTGCATGCTTTCGAATCAGATCCATGTAATGTTTGAAATAAAGCTTTTCTGAATGCACACACTAACAAAATCAGACACATTCAGCAGTAAAATACTGTAATGTTCATCACACATGTTTAAAACACACACAGCGCTTTTGTAGAGTCATATATAGAGGCCTTTGGTTAAAAACAATCACTTCACAGGTTTAAAATTCCTTCTTATTAAATATTAACACAGTGCAAAAATAGAAGTTGCATCATATAGCCTGGAGGGAGAAGGTTATTCTGGATGAGAACACTCAGACACTCTTTTTAGTGACTGTACTTCGGGACTGTACTGCCTCAACTCCATCCCACCCTCCATCAAATCCATTTTAATTCAAAACATTTAAAATAAAAATGCTTTATTTTTCTAGATTTCTGATTAAAAATAAATTATTAGAAAAAAAGTTTGAAAATGAAATGATGGCTAGAACATCATCAGTTTAGTTCATTTAAACATTTATTTATATTATTATTATTAAATAAAGATTGACAGTTCCTATTCTAATCAAAGTACTTTACAAGGGAGACAATTATTTTACTTTGAGAAGTTTATTCTACACGTTAGTCTGGGAACCATACATACATACACACTCATTCACACTCACACACTATGGACAATATAGTGCATGTCAGGACTATAGGGGAGAACATGCAAACTCCACACGAAATGTCAACTGACCCAGCCGAGGCTTGAACCAGTGACTTTCTTGCTGTGAGGTGATCATGCTACCCACTGAACCACAAAATGTATAATGCTTTTTTGCTAGCTCGCATTGTTATCCTTAGGGTGAACAATTCATCCATGCAAGTTAATCCTCTGAGAAAAAAGTTTGAGTTTAATCAAAGTCTGACCATATGCTTCCGCCTTTGGAGTGGCAGTTGTTCTTATATTCTTAACCACGCCCCTCTCATTGTTAGTTTGCAATGAGGGAATGATGTGCAAAAAAGGAAGCCCCGTCCCCTACTCAATATTCTGTTTAAGTTGGAAGTACATCAACTACGTCTGTCACTAATCCCTATATCAAAATATCGTGCAATACCTAGACATGATCTCAATTCACAAATGTTCTTAAAACCATTTTACAATTACATTTCTCACCGTGTCAAGATATCATTTCTATAATTTGTATTTAAATAATTTAATTTATATAATAGGACTTGGACGCAGTAGCGCTGTAGGTAGTGCTGTCACCTGACAGCATGAAGATCGCTGGTTTGAGCCTCGGTTGGGTAAGTTGGCGTTTCTGTGTGCAGTGTGCATGTTCTCCTAGCGTTCGCATGGGTTTCCTTCGGGTGCTCCGGTTTCCCCCACAAGTCTAAAGACATGTGGTACAGGTGAATTGGGTAAGCTAAATTGTCAGTAGTGTCTGGGTGTGAATGGGTGTTTATTGATGTTTCCCAGAGATGGGTTGCAGGACATCCGCTGCGTAAAACATATGCTGGATAAGTTGGCAGTTCATTCCGCTGTAGCGAACCCAGATTAATAAAGGGACTAAGCTCAAAAGAAAATGAATGAATGATTAATAAGACTTTTTAACATCAAGCTTTTTAACATATCTTTAACTAGGGCTGGGCGAAAAGGCAAAAATGCAATCACGATAATTATTTTTCATATTGAACGATAACGATATATATATTTCAATATCAGTTGTTAAAGCTTCCAGATTTAAAAGAGAACACCAACAATGACTAAAGCCTCAAAAGTTAGAGAGTCTATTAAATGGCATAACATATTTTTGGCCGATAAAATTTTGGTGGTTGAAAATTTGGTACATCTCTAATATCAACACACTTTTAGATACCCATTGTTGCACATTTCTCCTGTGTGATTGGCTCTTAGATCAATATAGAGTAAAAAGCCCAGAGCTTATCATCTCAATAATATCACTTAATGCAACAATTGCTGACAACATATCGCACAACAAAAATTATTAACCTGACAGGCCTAACATCGACATATTAATATAAAGTATTAGCCACTTCCAGTTCACGCTCTTCATATTTTGCAATTCAACCCATTCTGTGGAAATCATTGGCCTTCAAGAACTCTATCTAGCCATCTTTTTAGCATATTTTAACACATTCATACCTTTTTAACATCAGTTTACAGAATCTAAATAAAATTAACAATGGAAAGTCTTTGTCCCTTTGTCCCCAATACTGTTGTATTGTAATTATATAATTACAATACAACAGTATAATATATACTTATAATTATTATATAATTATAAGTAGCATAATATTATCTCAATAATATTGCTTATCGCAACATTTTCTGTGACAATATATCGCAAAACAAAAATCATTAACATGACAGGCCTAACATCAAAATACTAAAACAAAAGTTTCAGCCTTGTTCATTGTATTCTGAGATTCAGTTCACACTTTAGAAATCATTGGGCCTTATGAACTCTATGACTTCTGGAGTATGACTGATCACAGGAGACTCTGTATGATGAACCTAGGATGTAGGAGAAATCTGAAGCATTTCTGTACCACAACAATAAGCGGAAACTGCCATAGGAAGCAGTGAAACTCACGGCCATCAAGTTGACTGTACTTTAAATTGGATTTGGCTGTTTATATTTACTGCACTGATGCTACATGAATACTGAACTGTAAATAATTACATAATAAAAAGTCATGACAACTCACATTACTAGCTTAATTTAGTAAGTTAATCGGGTTTCAACTTATTTATTATATTTTAAGTTAAACAATTTTTTTTAAAAGTCAGGTTAATTGATGAAAGTTAAAATGACTTGTGAAGTTAAATTGGTTGAACTTAAAAATTTAAGTAAGCAAGAGATTTTTTACAGTGTATTTATGTACATTTGTTATAAACTAGCAAATGTGTGTGTGTGTATATATATATATATATATATATATATATATATATATATATATATATAGTGTTTATCTCTTAAATGTTTATCAGTAGAGTATGTCAGCAGTACTTCAGACAGTAAGTAATTTAGCTGAATCGCAGATCACTGACAGCTGAATGCAGACAGACAGCTGAAAGGGAGTATGGGGTATGGGTCATATTCCTGGGCTGTAAATAACTAAAAACACCAGTGATTATTACTTTTGCCATTTGTCTGAAAGCCTTCAGTATTTCAGATACAGGCTAATGTGTGTTGACAGCTTACGTTGTCCACTTACGGCCAAGTCAATTTTCATATAAAGATATGCATGCAATTGCAGTCTTATTTTGCTTACTTTATGCATTTTGACTTTGCAAAACGCCTATTGGAATTCCACAGAGCCAAATTGACCACAATATGTGCCAGTCCTAAATTATCATCAGGGAAATAAATCATCTTGGATTTATATGTCGTACAGCCTGTAATTTTTCTTGGAGCTTGATTTTAGAGATGATCTGATATTCAAAGCCTGGTGTTATGTTTGTCCAATACAAACAAATATTTGGTGTGGATTTGGACGTTGTTCAGTTCTCTGTGTTGTCTTATTCCAGAACGTCCATTTAAAATGACTATTAAGCCTCTATAAACCTCCAGCAAAATGATTTACTGAGGATGTTATTTATTAAACTTTAATAAGCTATGATAATTCTTTCTTATAGATTGTGACATGTAGTGGGAAAGTTCAATCAAATAGGACCTTCCATCATCAGTTACTCGGCCTCATCTTATTTAATAAAAAACCTTCATTTATCATTGGAACACGAATGGGAACATAGATACCTGAGACATTTTTTTTGTCCCTGCATGCACTCAAGTCAATTCTATATGGTCTAAATACTTAATAAAACATTATTAGTAAACATAAAGTAGTAATCCGTAACCATAGCTGTTTAATTTAAGTCATCACTTTTTAAGTCATCACTTTTCATATTTCAAATCATTCATTCATCATTCTTTTTCTTTAATCTCTTTATTTATTTGGGGTCGTCACAGCGGAACCGCCAACTTATCCAGCATGTTTTACACAGCAAATGCCCTTCCAGCTGCAACCCAGTACTGGGAAACACCCATACACACTCCTTCACGCACATACACCACAGCCAATTTAGTTTATTCAGTTCACCTACAGCGCATGTCTTTGGATTGTTGGGGAAACCAGAGCACCAGGAAGAAACCCACATGTTCGTGAGAACATGCAAACGCCACACAAATGCCAACTGACCCAGCCATGACTTGAACCAGCAACCTTCTTTCTTTGAGGCGACAGTGCTAACCACTGAGTCGCCGTGTCGCCCTGCCTGTGTTTATTCCTTAACAATTTCCTCAAAGCAGCCATTAAAAATGCAATTATGATATATTTGTAAACACGCTGTCTTTCAGTTTATAACGCAATGAAAGAACAGGTGATCTGACCTAAATTTGAGGCAAAAATAGTGGTGTAGTAGTGTTGACAGTAATGAATGCAATTGTGACTCTGTAGTGGAAAAGCATTGTCGCCAACCTGGTATACAGCCCAAAGTACTGTAATCACACACCCTGAACTAACATCGGAGAGAATATTTAGGAGTCTTTCTTTCTTTCTTTCTTTCTTTCTTTCTTTCTTTCTTTCTTTCTTTCTTTCTTTCTTTCTTTCTTTCTTTTTCTTTCTTTTTTTTATTCTTTCTTTCTTTCTTTCTTTCTTTCTTTCTTTTTCTTTCTTTTTTTATTCTTTTTTTTCTTTCTTTCTTTCTTTCTTTCTTTCTTTCTTTTTCTTTATTTTTTTATTCTTTCTTTCTTTCTTTCTTTCTTTCAAAACTTGAGAACTGAAATTCTTGAAAGTAATCTTCTTAATAAATAGAGGAAGGTGATTGTTCTTGTAAAAGAACCTTACTGTTCTAAAGAATGTTCTTCTTAAGAATTCTTACAATGTTCTTATAATGTAACTTAAGAAATTCCTTCCTTTTTATTAAGAAAAGAGATATTTTTGTTTTAATTATGTCCTTTTAGTTGTGGATATAGGAGATTTGCTCACTCATTTTATTGTCATTTGAGGTGAAAATCTCATGTACAGTAATTTGACAAAGTAAAAAGGACTTTACGGCATTTATTGATGTTTGCAGCACTTCAGATCTTGTTGCCGAAAGTATGAGCAATATCAGTAGTGATGCTTTGAAATAGTTTTGGATGTAAAATTTAGCTATCTTAAGTAGGTAAGTAGGTACCTGTCTCCTCTTGATAAATGTGCAGCAGCAAAACAGGTGTTGACAAGCCACTTATTTTTGCAGTGCAGGGGCCCAAGGAAAGAGGGCACCACACTAAAACTGGGCCATTTTACTTCAGTACAAGATTGTACAGGAAAAGTGGGGCTACTTTACCTTCTTATTGTGGGAAAAGGCCGCACATGGTCTGTTTGTGTTAAGTGCTAAGTCTTCACCAGCTCTGTGCAATATCTCCCCTTCAGTGTTTGACTGTAAGGCCTCTTTCTGCAGGAAAAAATGTCAGAAACTACTGACTTACTGTAAGAAACGTTTATCAGTGACTTATCTTGTTTCAGATCTTGAATACCATCTTAACATGAGCACTCTGCAAGACCAGTTTGTACAGCAATTCAGAGCGCTGTGAAGAAAAACAAAGTAAATGCCAATCTTGTTTTTTTAAGTCACTGCAACATTTAGTGCATCTTATTTACTCATATGCTTTGGTTTTTTCTGCAGATATTAGAACACGCACTGTAAAAAATGTTGGGTTTCATCAACTTCCACACAATTCCTTCATGTTGTCACAACACAAATTAAGTAAACTTGATATATATTCTTTACAACTTTAAGTTGATTGAACCTAAAATAATTAAGTTGTTCCTCCCAAAAGTCTCCAGAATTATAAACTATAGGGCTGCACAATATTAATTGTTGATTCAGCTTATTTTAAATTAGTTTATAGGGCTGCATGATATTGGAAAAATTGGACATTGCAATATTTTGTTTTTCTGCTATATATATATATATATATATATATATATATATATATATATATATATATATATATATATATATATATATATATATATTGATATGAAAACAATTTCCTCAGATGGCTGGAATAGATCTATATGGAAAATTTTTTTGAATTTAGATTGATTGGGCTGATTTTCTAAGTGTGTGAATCTTGTATAAAAGGATAAACAGATTGCAAGCAAGAATAATTTCAACAGAGCAAAGAAAAAAAAGTAAAAAAAACAGTGCCTTATGGTATCCGCAGAGAAACTGTACAGAAACTGAATGATGAAATGTAAAATAACACTGTATAGTCTTTATTGTATTAATAATTCTGTAAAATTATTCTTCATGAAACTACAAATGTTTTTTGTCCTACACTACATTTTTGTGCCCAAATGCTTTAAATTCTTGAAATACCTTTAAAATGCATGTAAATGATGAAGTTTCACTCTGTTATAGTTATACTTTGCATTGCAAGAACTCCACAACTCATGTATTCTCAATTTTGTTGACCAACTATAATCCCAACTCAGCATTGCATATTGTGTGATGTGACTATTGCAGACACACACATTGCAATATCAATGCTGAAACGATATATTGTACAGCCCTAGTTTGAACAAGCAGCAGAAATAATTTTTGAGTGAAGTTTTACAAACAGAAAGAGAGACTCACAATGTAATATGATAAAAGTTGATTATTTAAGCAAACATCAAAAAGAAGTAAAAAAGGCCTTCAAAGATCCATAAAACTGTTTTCTAACCAGCCGTGATGCAACTAGATTCCAGCTGCAGTTTTTCTGTCTGCACTGAGTGCTTTTTCTTGTGGGACTTGAGAGATTTATCACATAATGGCTTTCTAAACTTTCACCGTGAGTCCCATCTTGTCCATGTTGTTTCATTTAGCACAAAGAAAACACACACACACTAGAAGGTGTAAGAATAAAGCACTAGGCATGGGATGATAACCATGTTCAAGATATACTGCGGTTTGGAAAGTAAAGGTTTTAAAATCGCCAACATTTTCTGCTAAACCATTCCTAAGGTATCTCCAGCAGAAAAGACCTCCTAAGATGCCGTTTTAAATTTTAAAGAAATCAGTGTTTTTGAAAAAAGCTGTAGCCAATGATTAATTTTCATTATTCAGCGTGACATGTTTACTCCTCCAAAATATTATAAACCTTTCAAAAAAAAAAAAAAAAAATGTGTTCAAAGAGGGAAAATGTTTTTGTTTTTTACCCAGACATTTAAAAAGAGTCTATTTTAGAGCAGTAACCAATCACAATACTGCCAAATCATGATATTTTTTCCAAGGTTATCATATTGTCAGAATCTCGAATCGGCCTATGCCTAAATAGCACACCTATATACCTTTGGCACTGCTGGAGTTAATATAGCATAAATTAATGAATGCACTTACTGAGTGAGTCTATTTTTGACAATGGAATGTTTTATTGATTATTATCAAATATTTATCTGCACATCATCATTATCATCATTATGACAAATCACCTTTTAGTCATTAGTCATATTTATAATAGTCATGATCAAAACAACAATTCCATTTGTCCTTTCAGTGATCATTGTTTTTTGTTGCAACAACTGAATCATTATAAACCTCCAGTAACCTGAACAACAACAACAAATGATAAAGTGAGTGAATTGAACATCAAAACTTTATTTTTGTCTGAGTATTTATTTTTTAATTTAACAAATAGGTCTTTGGTGAGACAATGTGTTTTTTGTCTTGTGTATGAAGCATCCTGATACTGCTCCACTTTTTTCCTACATTTTTTAAAATGTGAACTTTTCTTCTACTGCCATTGAAGTATGTGTTTTATAAGTGTAGTAGAAGTATGAGAATTTTGGACACAGTCCAACATGTCAAACCAGTGGTGTAACTGAGTCTCATTTAATCATTCTGTTGCTTTTAGGCCTTTGTTTGGACTGTCTTTTTTCATTTGTACAGATAGGCAGTATATAAGCAGTAATGGAAACAGGAAGTTATAGGTCTTATGATGATTGACGTGAATTTGGAGCAACAATATTTTTCTTAAGTGCATTTTACCCATTCACCCAACTTTAAAGGTGCAGTAGATGTTCAGGTCTTCAGAAACATTTTTGGTGTGCTGGTTGAAAGTCTCTTCACATTCCAATAGTAATGATTAAATAAATGATCTAAATGTATTTATGTGAATTTTTATACAATGGGTAAGGCATAAGACTAAAAAATGTTCAAATGTTGTCGGGCCGATAATTCCGATAATTCTGATTGTAAGTAGCACAAACTGTCTGTCAACAAATGTAGATTTGTACATCTGTGCTACTGTTCACGCAGACCATGCAGATACATTTAACAAAACATCAGTAAATAGCGCTATTCCACCTAGCCTGCTTTACTGAGGTGAAGTTTGTTTTATATTCGCATCACATTGGTTCATTTTTGAATAATGACACCGATGGGGCTGCTCAATTATGGAAAAATTCATAATCACGATTATTTTGGTCAATTGTAATCATGATTTTTCAAAATGATCATCAGTTGAAGTCAAAATTATTAGCGCTTGATGTGAATTTTTTTCTTTTTTAATAAATATTTTCCAAATAATGTTTAATAGATTCAGGATTTTTTCACAGCATTTCCTATAATATTTTTTTTTCTTCAGGAGAAAGTCTGATTTGTTTTATTTGGGTTAGAATTAAAGCAGGTTTAAATATTTTCAAACCTATTTCAAGGTCAATATTATTAGCCCCCTTAAGCTATATGTGTTTTGATTGCAGAAGACACTACAATTACTTGCCTAATTACCCTAATTAAGTCTTTGAATCGCACGATGAATATGAATGCTTGTATCTTAAAAATATCTAGTAAAGTGCTGTCATTATAGCAAAGATAAAATAAATCAGTTATTAGAAATGAGTTATTAAAACTATTTTGTTTAGAAATGGGTTGAAAAAAATCTTTCGATTAAACAGAAATTGGGGAGTAAAGGGTCGCTAATAATTCACTTTTTTTTCCTGCCTGCAAAGGAAAATAAATACAGTAGAATAAAAATATGAAACAAACAGTGCTTTAAGCATCTTAACTGTAAGAAACAGTAATGATTAATAATCATTAAAACAGGCGGCAGCAGGAATATTGCGTGCTGTCACTTTAACGTTTTCTCTTTCACGTGTCTTTGATTCTCAGCTCGTTTGTTTATTACACAAATGAGGGTTAATATGAATAATCACTAAACATATTCTAACACCTATTTGACCATTAAAGCACTCACAAAAGCGCTTTGTTTTCATTCTGGCTCATACTTTTGCCAGATCTGAATTTGGCTACCCAGAGAAACGTCTGAACCTCTTCTGCTGACCATGATGCTGACATTTCAGGTCTTCTTCTTGCAGTGGTATAAAAATGGTTTAGCCATGCAATGACTATACAGCTGTGGATGCTGCTAAATATATCAGGTTTAATAAATCCAATGGCATTGGTAGTGACTATTCTCTTACAGCAATCAAGAGCAGCAGTGTGCGTATGTTTTTTATAACGGTACGTCTCTATTGGAGCCTCACCCAAAATTTTGAGGGGCTAGGTTAAAAAAAAAGTGGAAAAGCCCCAAAAGTGAGCTGTACAAAACTGAACTGAGCCATATTATGCATTTAGGTTAGATTTAGATTAGGTTAAACTTTATTGTTATTACACATTTACAAGGCAAGAAAATGCTGTCTATCCAGGAGTGCAATTGCAGCAAGTGCAAGGATGTAGCTATAAGTTATAAGTGCAATTATAGTAAACTATAGTACAGATAATATTTAGATATAGATGTACTATGAAAATAATATACAAGTCACATTATTATAATCAGAGATTTACATACTGTACATGTGAACATACTGTACAGGTTGCTATTAATAATCAGGACTATGCAAATAGATATGAACTGCATAAACAGGTTGTTCTTTGTTATACAAATTAATTACAAAGCAAATATGCATTTACAGTTTTTTTGGATTGCTTAAGCACGATTTTCAAAAGAGGGCCCGTGTTTTCAAAACAGTACACACTAAAAGAAAAACACTACAGATCCTTTGCATAATTAAACACTCTTGTAAAAACTATACACTTATGTTTAAAAACCACACTTTTTGTACCATAAGAAACACACATTTTCATACTTACTACACTCTGTTTGCACAAGTTACACTCTGCTGTGATAAACCTAAAACACTTTTAGCACTTCTACTTCCCTATGATTAGAGTAGGCTACCATCAACAAAGTACACATATAAAGTAAATTCACCAAACACTATTCAAGACCAATGCTGCACACTGAAGAAACTCATTTATTCCACAACATGTCCAACACTGTAACATGTCACTTTACATAGTGAACTGTAAGTTAGACATTGTCTCTTCGCCTAGCTGAATGTGGCATGAGAATTATCAACATTGCATTGTTGTCCTTAGCAAGACACCTTGAAAAGAAGTGTCTTGAATGTAGAATCTTGTATTGCTTCTACCTCCATCTGGTCACAGGCCTCCTCCATGGCTTGGATGAGGGGTACCTCAGCCTGGAGACAGAGATCATATACCTTCCACCACCATGCCGAGAAAAACTCTTCTATAGGGGTTGAGAAATGGAGAGTATGCTGAAACCAGTTCTGAACCAGAGCAGAACGTTGGAAAGACGCATTGTCCCAGACAACAATGTATTGCGTATGATTTGATTTGCCGCTGTTATGTTGTGCATTTAGTCCAAGAATGTAAGTATATGTGCTGTGTTGTTAGGGCCCATATGGTCATGGCAGTGGAGGACCCCATTCTTTGTAATGGCTGCACAGTGTTACTGTATATTACCCCCACATTGCCCTGGGACATTGACTATAGCCCTGTGGCCAATGTTTCTTCTACTCCATGTTCTCGTCAAGTTGAACCCAGCCTCATCTACGTAAATGAACTCATGCTGGATCTCCTCTCCATCCATTCATAAAACTACCTGAAGAACAGTGTCAGGCAAAATTGTGTAGTTCAGTGTAGATCTAGTATTACAGTACAGTAAAAGATAATGAGACAGTATGCAAGATCAGACTGCTAAAGTGAATACGTACCTCTGCATAATCATGCCGCAGTCGTTTCACCCTTTCGAAATTGTGCTCGAAATTAAGGCACTCCATAAATTTGCTTCATTTGAATATTTTAAGTTTTTTTTTTTTTTTTTTATTGTGTGTGCCAGTGTTGATATTGAGACCTGATGGTTTTCATTGAAACTGGCATTTTATAGTGCTTAAACACCTGATTGATGTGTCTACAAATAATCAAACAAGTGTTTGCACACCTGACGACTGTGTTGAACCAATTGGTCGGACGGTGCCGTAATTTGACAGTCAGTGCTTTGGTATTGCAAGAAAGTGACTTCATGATAGATTTTAGTGTGTAATGTGTGTTTTGTGTTTTGCAAATCAATGTGTGTAGAGATTTGCAACAAGTGTTAAGTTGACAATGTGCTTATAGTTGTGCAAATATGGGCTGATGTTTAGATACTTGTGTGTAAGGTTTTGCTAATAGTGTACTACTTTTATTTTAGTTTGTAAGCAATCCAAAAAAACTTCAAATGTAAAAGAGTTTTGAACTCCGTGTTGATGGTAATGAGTTAATTACTTTAACTTAAATGAAGTCCACAGTACTTATATAGATTAGTTTTTTTTTTTTTACTCAAATGGTTTGTAGCATGTAGCGGTTTCCTCAAACAGTTTGAGTTGCTTTAACTTATTGGGTTTGAGTACTCAATTGGTTTGAGTTCTCTTCATTTATTGTGTTTTGTGTTCAAATTGCTTCGTTTACTCAAATGGATTAAGTTCACAGTACTCATTAGGATTAGTTTTTCAGAGGTTTCAGAGTTAGCCAAAAACCCATTTGTCACATTTGATTTGGGTTGCTTTACATTTAAAATCAAACCAACAGAAGACTACTTATTGTGTCTACTAGACTAATTCTTTAACAT
The DNA here is from genome assembly GCF_052040795.2 of Danio rerio. Taxonomy (NCBI): domain Eukaryota; kingdom Metazoa; phylum Chordata; class Actinopteri; order Cypriniformes; family Danionidae; genus Danio; species Danio rerio. The sequence continues at coordinate 57,101,227 of NC_141027.1, forward strand.
TCATTTGTTAAGTTTTATTGATCAATGTGCTTTCCAACAGATACAGTTAAAGTCAAAATTATTATCCCTCCTGTATTTTTTTCTTTTTCAAATATTGCCCAAATGTTATTTAAAAGAGCAAGGATTTTCTATAATATTTTTTTCTTCTGGAGAAAGTCTGATTTGCTTTATTTAATCTAGAATAAAAGCAGTTTTTATTTGTTTATAGAGCAAATAATGTCAATATTATTAGCCCCTTAGGTTTTTTTTTTTTGATTGTCTACCGAACAAACCACTTTTATACAATAACTTGCCTAAATAAGCCTTTAAATGTCACTTTAAGCTGAATACTGGTATTTTGAAAATTATCTACTAAAATATTATGTACTGTCAGCATGGCAAAGATAAAAGAAATCAGTGATTTAGAAAGTTATTAAAACTATTATGTTCTTTTCTAAGTCTTATTTTTGTTAAACAGAAATGAATAATTATTATTATAATATTAAAAATGTATTATATACTGACTTTAAGTGTATGTAATAGACAAAAAACGTTAATCAGTGATGGTTAGGATATTTAAACCAACACATCACATATTATCTAAAATATTAGCTGTATTCGAGAAGACATAAACAACTGTAATGAATCAAATAGAAAAAAACAACAGCATCAACATGGGAATGTATTTGATTGTGTGTTAGTTCCTTGGAGGGCTGCTAATATCAGTGATGTCCCGTTATCTGGTATGTGTTTGCTCATCTGGCAGACAATGTGCCTAGTCAGACGCCTTCTGCTGGGCTCCTTGAGTCCTCCTCCTGTCTGCTGCTGCCCTCGGGCCAAGCTCAGCTCAGTCTAGCAGTGTGTCCTGAAACAGACATTTCTAAAGGGGAAATGGTGTGTGCATAATCATTGTTACTGATATATCCAGACACAAAACATCTCCTATTCTTCTTGTAATTCCAATACAACTCAGCAGGCGATCGAGTTAACTTGATAAGACATGAAACTGACACAGAATGCTGCTCAGAATAACCCTCGCTAATTTGAACATATTGGATGTTGATTTTGATGTGTTTCGGATTTATATGTATTTAAAAAAAATCGATTAATTACATATCTTTATTAAAACAAAGGTTTAGTTACCAAACATCTTTAAAAACATAGTACATTTATATTCAAGCACAATATTGCAAAAAAAGATTACAAACTACTAAATTTTAATATTTTTTATGTATTTTTTTAGTTTTTGTTGATTTTTGCTCTTAACAATTTTAAGAAATGTATTTTTCTCTAAC